>NC_134569.1:100781482-100981482 GCF_050947875.1 Dermacentor variabilis
GATGCAACTGCTGTGTCAGATTTTGGAACATCCCCAACATGCGTTCCTCGAAGGCCTTGCGCCATTCATCGTCCTGACCAGACTTGGTCTCAAATTTTCCCTCCAGTTTCGCTATCTTAATGTCTATCACTGCCTCTATGTCCTTATCTATGGAGGAAAGAAAAAATGCTAAGCGGGAGCGTCACTTGATTCCGCTGGCCTCGGTAAGCCAACCTCCTCTAAAGCCGCCCCTCCCACTTTCCAGGGACTTGTGCGCGGTGCCTTTGGGTAGGAATAGGCCCACATTGTTGCCGGACCATTCGAGGTTATTTGGTATGTGGTAACTTTTTGTGGCGCATGCCGTCACAGCCTCGGGGCACGTGTGGGTGGTTTTCTGCTACTGTGCGCGGCGCGTTGTTGGTCGCTTGAAAAGCAATGTCTTGAAACGCGGACAAAGACTGGAGCGATTGACCCATGACGGCAGGAAATTTTCAAGGCGTCGCTTGCGCTTACCACCGCGGTTAGTGTAGTTGCCAGCGCTCTCGCCTCGAAACCCGTGCAGAATGCTCGAACCTGGTGTACTTTTCTCACCTACTCCTTAAGTTTTGTCAAATCAGCTGTTGCGTACCTTAAACTGCGGTGCGTATTTTCTTGCTATTTTTTTGTGCCGCTGTCTTCTACCTAGGAAGAAACGAGATGTCTTGAGGGGCGTTTTTTTGTCGCGTTTTCGCTTAGTGAAAGGCTCTGCTGTGCGTCTTTTATTTTGAGAGAAATAAATAGCATTAGCTTGCACTGTAAACACCGAAGTTTTCGTAGCTTATTCAGATTTACGTGCACTATTTTGTAAGATTGCGTGGTGACGTATCATTACGCTGCCGAGACGTGCTTCGGGCATTCATTTTCGTTATAGAGTAAGTAAAATAGACAGCATGCAATATGTAAAGTTTATTCAGCTGTATTCGAATGCGAGCATAGCCCCTCAGCAGAATTATGTCTTAGGGTCAAACACTGCCGCAGGATCCTTTTTCCACCTATAGGGTGAAACTAGCAACATTGCAGCAGCCAGTTGTACGATCTACAAGAACCGTTGGCATGAAAATTGAGTGCATAGCGGCAAAGGAAAAAAATGGCAACATTGATTTGCGCTTTTGGATCTACTGTGTTGCTGGTGTACTTGTATGATGGAATGCACAGTCTTATGACAACAGTAATTGTTTCGCCCTTTATTCAATGCTCATTGCACCTATAAAAGCTAGTACATTTCGCACATATGCAGAAGGAAGCCATATTTATAATATAAATGAAGTATGTGGCAGAAAGTACAGCATAAAAGAAAATGATAAGCAGCAAGTAGGAAAACTTAATTGTGCCAATGCTCCAGTGTATCAGTATATTAATCACCATACGTGTATGCCACACGACGTTTTTAAAAGTTAAATTATGGGGTTTTACGTGCCAAAACCACTTTCTGATTATGAGGCACGCCGTAGTGGAGGACTGCGGAAATTTCGACCACCTGGGGTTCTTTAACGTGCACCTAAATCTAAGTACACGGGTGTTTTCGCATTTCGCCCCCATCGAAATACGGCCGCCGTGGCCGGGATTCGATCTCGCGACCTCGTGCTCAGCAGCCTAACACCATAGCCACTGAGCAACCGCGGCGGGTCACGACGTTTTTATAATAATGTTATACAAAGTAAAATCTACCACACATACTATTAACAACCTTAATAAAACTGGTCAGTGGCATCAGCTATCCTTGAATATAGCTGCAGTTTTGCTTACAAATGCGTTCTATGCAACGTTTCTGCTGCAGGGCTATAACTGTATATATGTGTATGTGCACGGTACTCACAATTAACCGGCGGCTTCAATGATGGTGTGTGTCAGAAAAATAGGGAAAACATATAAAGGCTCATGGGTACTGTGCTAATAGTTAAAGTTGAAAAAAAAATGATGTGAGGGCAGACCAACAAACTAAGTGCGTCAATTTTTAACATACAATGCATTTTGCAGCAAGCACAATGTACAAGAAAGCTTATGTTGTATCACTGGCATCGAAAAAAATTAACACTGTGCAAGCTCAGCCAACACACAACAAAATTGAGAGGTGACGAATGTATTATGCTGGGTACATCCAATAAATGAATATTTCACGGTATTTTAAACACTCAACAAGTTGTATACGCCAAATGCTCATGGTTACTATGAGTGTGGCATCATAAAAGGCTATTGTAAAGCAAGTAAACAAAGCGAGCACAATAAATTATTTTCGAAGTAGTAAAACGAACAGTAATCCAGGTGACAGAGGCAAATTTCACAAAGGTGATGTAAGACTTACAGTACCAAACGTTGAAAAGTACATTGCCATCCTCAAGAGCATACTTAGCTCACACATAAATGCATTGAGAGAATTCGCAGCATATCCATATCATCGCACAATTTCCTCTACTGAAAGGTAGGCCAGCTAAACTACCTTCATGGTCACAACTGTATTGCTTGGTGCTGAACAGGTCATTTGTTTTAGCAGAATTTGCATGCAGGTGATTCAAGCTACAGCATTGAGGGAGACAAAAAACGTGTGATTGCACAATTTACAATAAGCCATCACATTTCTTCGCTAAAAAGTTTGATGTATGCATACAAGGCTCTGGAACAATATATGCACTTTACAAATTCATTAAAAAACGAATGCCTTAACATACAAAGTCATTAAACAAACAAAAGCTTTAACAACGAATCTTGTGGGAAAGCTGAAGCTGATAGATAAAGAGACTAAATGTGTGAGCCATCACGAACGTGATTTACCCGGGAGGAAACTTGTATCGCAGTTTTTCCTGTACTGCCAGTCGCAGCAGCTAAATAAGATGACAAGTCATGGTCGCTCAGTGGCAGTAGGGCTTTGCGAGCGCACAGTTGTGGGTCTGATTTCAGATGTTGCAATCCTGCGAGGGCAGAATGTAAATGCGGTTGTGTACTTGAGTTTAGATGTTGAGGAACCTCCAGGCAGTCAAAATAATCCACAGCCCACCACTATGGCATCTTAGAGCCCATCTGTTAGAGCTACACATTGTTGTGGCAAAATTGAAAAAGGACAGCCTATTCTATGGCTGCCAATTGAAAAAGCCAAGGCGTTCTATTTTAAGTTAGAGCCTTGAATACAACATGGTTGATAACCCGATGCACGGTGTTTGCCTGTAAAACATATTTTATAATTCAGCTCTTCTCTAATCAAATATTACCTGCCCTTAAACCCACATGTATATCATGTTCTTAGACATAAAATTTGAGCTGTGAATAACAAGCAAATGAAAGTAGAAACTTTGCAACATTTTCTAGATTTATTGGCCCTTGAACTGGGGGGGAGGGGGGGGGGGGCGGGTGTCAGCGTTGTGTGCTTTTGCCTAATTCTTTCCTAATGGAGACATGCCGTGGTCATCTTGGCAACATAGCGCAGTCTCAGATCTAGGTACTTGCCTATCATTGCCCTAGTGCGTGATCATTCAAGTGCGTGATTTTCTAGCAAGTGCTGATCTAACACTTTAAAAAAGTCATTTCCGACAAAGGTTCTCAAAGTAGCCACTGCAACTTTTGCTGCAAGCCGTTGGGATTGCAGTGGCGAGCACACCAGAACCCTACGTAGCTCTTTCTCACATAGTCTGCAGAAGTTCAGAACATCATTTGAAGGGTAGATGAGTCCGCCTCGCGTTTTTCGCCATATCAGGGAATATGCAGGCATGGATGGAGGAGAGGTCTTACGTTGCAGCTCGTCTCCTCCTCATCAAATTTGTCGAGGGATCAAATACGTGAATAACTGCATTGCCATAGCCAAAGATGCTGCAAACAAATGTTTGAACGCTACGCACTGTCAAGACAAGTAAAATATGTATCTTTTCATAAACCAATACACACGTATGTCCCAAATATTGTGCCCGAAATAACCGACATCAATGCTTCCATGTTTTCGTCTATTTATTAATAAAGAAAATATCACATGAACTTCAGAACCATATCAATTCGAAACCAGCAAAGCAGTGCATACCGTTGATATGAAAAATGGAAAGGCCGTCAAATCAGCAAGTTGAGGATAAATATTTTAATAAAATTTTTTCGTTCAAGAAGCTCATTTACATTTCTGTATATATGCAACGGCCGGGGAAAAATCTCAATTACGCTGTCCTTTGTTCCAATGTTTTGCGCAGGAGCAGCTGTCACCTGTCGGGTATTGTGAGTAATTGTACCGAAATTATAGTCGCAGCAGAGAGCATATATAAAAAGACGAATTCTGCAAAATATACGAGGGTGAGCCAAATGAAACTCAGTCGATGCGAATATATGACAAACGGGGTACTTTATTTAAAAGTAGTCTCCATGAGGATTTAGACATTTGTCCCGCTGAGTAACGAGTCGCGTGATTCCCGTCTTATGAAGATATTTGCATTGCTGCTTCAAAAAGTTTGTAACTGATTCTTACCGTCATCGTCCGACACGAGTGTGGTTCCCTTGAGCTGTTTCTTCAATTGCCCCGAAATGTGAAAGTCACAGGGTAACAGGTCTGGGCTGTATGGCAGATGTTGCAGCGTTTCCCACTTTATCTTTGCCAGTTTTGTGTTAACCATATCAACGACGTGGGGACAGGCATTGTCGTTGAGCAAGGTGACCCCATTTGTCAACTGTCCACGTCGTATGTTCTTAATTGCGCCGCGCAGCTGATCCAGCGTTTCACAATACCGGAAACGATTGATAGTCTCTCCAGGCTTAGCAAATTCGATCAGTAATGACCTATGACGATAGAAAAAAATGTAACAACAGCTTCCCCGTGGAAATGATGGCCATTGCTTTCTTTGGGGGTGGTGAATTCGAATGTTTCCACTGTAAGCATTGTCGTCGTGTTTCAGGCTCGTAATAGTGGCACCGTGATTCGTCCACGGTGACAACTGCAGACAAGAAGTCGTCACATTTATTATGATATCGGATCAGATGAGTCAAGGTAGCGCCAAATATCTCCGTCTCCTGGCAGTGCTTCAATATCTTGGGCATCCATTGCGCACACAAGGGCCGATAACCGAGATTTTCATAAGTTGTGGTGTGAACCGAACCGTTTCAGATGTTCACACGCTCTGCCAGTTCGTCAATGCCTATCCTCCGTTCTTGCCTAATGAGCTCATCAACCTTTGCAATTGTCTGGGGCTGGTTGCACAGTGACTTTGGCCCGGTTTTGGATCGTCGTTAGAACTTTCACGTCTCTCTTTGAACCGTTTGCTCCAACGCTTCACCGTGGCCAATGACATGCAATGCTCAACGTACACGGCAGCCATAGGGCGACGAATTTATTTTTCGGAAACCCCTTCAGCAGTCAAAAACCTCACGAAACAACACTGTTCAACTTTTGGAGCATCCATTATGTCACACAACCATGTACAACCCATGCAGCATATAACAGCAATAAAGACCAATTATCCTCACACCTGCGTGTCACTTCTGTACATGAGAGATGCCTGCGTGATACGCGCATGTCTCGCAGATAATTAACCGAACAATCATTGTGAAGGGTGGGTTGGCTCACATTCATTTGATTCACCCTCTTACAGTAGAAATGTGAAGATACAATGCAATATACCAATTGCGAAGATGCAGCTTGATAAAGGGCAAAAACGTGTCAATGGAAACAAAGTTCTATGCACGTATACAAAAAACCTCGCAACAAGATATTTTAATATACACGTCTCACGCTCCAATAAATCTACATATCTAAGATAAATCACTGCATATAATACGTCATACAAGGTGAATAAACATGGTGGGCAATCACAGATTCACAGATCACAGAATCCTAAAGACTGCCCCCCCCCCCATAGCACTCCCCTCGATGCATCGCGCGTGACTGAAGGCGGCGCGCTTCCTCCTCACTTTTCTCCCTTGCTCACACAAGACTAATATAATACCCCTGTCACACGGGAAGATTTAATGTCATTCGAATCGAATGACATTCGCATGTAATCCCACTGATCAGGATTTACACAGGAAAACTTAATGTCATTCGAATGGAATGACGTTAACCAGATAGACAAAAGCGGCACGCAACGCGAAAAAATAATGCGTGCATCAGCAAAATCCGAAGGTATTTTTTAGACTTATAAACAGGAAAAATTATTTTTGCCCCGATGATATTTTCACCACGGGCTGTGCTCAAGCACTAGTACTCCTTGCATCAGGAGTCTGCGGCGGCGGTCGGGCATATTGCTTGCTTACACTTACCGAATTTGCGCTCGTCTTTAGTTGTGGCTTGGCTTGTGATGATCGAAGTGCTTTTAGTTGTGAATAATTGGCGTCAAAATGTTTACGTCCGTTTAAAAGTACTCGCAAAAGTTCTTAAACGCGTTCAATAGACACAAAATTTCTTTGCATTTCACAAATTTTGTTCCAGATCGTCATTGCTATCATTTGCGAATGTCATTATATTTTACTGTCTAGCACTGCAAGAGACCGAAGGGCATTCGATGCATTGAATACCATTAGACTCGAATTATATTAAATCTTCCCGTGTGACAGGGGTATGAGCCGCCATCGTCGGTTTACCCATGCTACCTTCCTAGCTTTCACTCGCAGATGCAGCATGCGGTGTGCGGACACGATGTTATGGTCCTTGGACATTATACAGAACATGAGAACGACGGGGACGGCAGGAATGCGCCTGGAGTGCCCATATAACTGTTATCGCAGACATTATAATAAGCATATCCGTCAACTGAAGCGTCCCGTAGCCCATTACTTTCCGCAAATGAAGACGTAATAATGAAATCGAACTTTCACCATGCGGCAATTCGCTGCGCAGCAACAATCTTTTTTTCTTTTGTAGGGCCGGAGCACCGAAATTAAAAAAAAACGTGAAGGAAAGCATGTTGGCTGCAATCAAATGCCTACTTTTGGCACCTAATGTGGCTGCCAAAGGAATCTCAAAGAAACCTGAGGCGCTTGCGCCGCAGAAAAGCATACGCATACTGCTCAGTATCCTACAGAGGCGAAAAAAGGCTTTTCGGAGAGGTTGCGCTCAAGCGAACGCGTTGCAATGCGTCGAGTCGCCATAGTGATAGCGGCCCGCCACCATTGTTTCTTTTACTCGTCTGCTATCCAGAAAGCGTCCAAAACTCTGTCAGGCGAAAATCCACTCGACCAGAGAAAACCGAACGCGCAATGAAAGGCGCCGCGCGGTGGTCGGGGCAACACGAGAAAAAGGCATGCGCTCTGGCTGGCTCTGCAGCCCGCGGGTAGCGAGAGCAAGAAAATTGAAGAGCCTCAATGTGTCCTCGCGAACAAAAGTGAAAGTAGCAAAATAAATAAGAACGTAGTTGCCTTTGCTGGCTTTAGTGCCTTGACATGGATGATTTGGCGCAGGTGGAATGTTGATATTATTTTCTGTGACATGACGGCACAAATGAGCCACCACAACGCTTCTTCTCTTCTGACCTCGCTGCGCGCTTTGTCAAGTTGTCTGATAACGTATTGAATCGGCTTGTCTCGTTCTATGATCCGATGTACGACTTTAGAAATGTTGATGCACCTTTGGCGTGAAATGTTTATAACAACATTAAACCCACAAGGTTGCGGTATAGAAAACCTAAAGCACGACTTTGGAAATGGCAAGGCATCGTCGCATCAAACGTTTATGAGAACTTTATACCCATAAAGTTTCGAAATTGAAATCCATGCGCTGCGTAGATTCCGCGACCTCCGCGCGATTCCGCGACGAGCCCACTTGCCATCAAAATGCCCTTGAAACTTCGTGCTCGGTTGGGGCTCCTTGCGTTTGTGAATCCCTGTGCATAGGCGTTGCCGCGAAGTCCAGCCCGAGTTCGCAATGTTCCCGCTGAAATATCTTTTCGAGCGTGAAAAAGACATTCTAGAGAAAATCCAGAATGATTTCCGGCGCCGGGGGTTGTTTTGGTCGGTGGTGCATGATAGCACGAAAAAATTTCATGGGACGGCTGAAGCCCAATAAGCTCCCCACCCCCTGGCTACGCCCCTGCTGCCCACCCGCTCGGCATGAGGCGTCCGTGGTTCTGTCCATATGCTTTAACAGTAAAGCACAATAATGGCAGCGACATAGCGGCGACTTCAAACCAAGCTTTTTCTCGTCATACTGCTCGTAAGAGCCGACTCCCGAGTTCCCTACTTGTGAGCCTGCAGATGACTGGAATATTGTAGAATGTGGTTGGGTGATAGACATTTGTCACATTTACAGCGTTGTGTGATTCGTATTAAATTATTCGATATTGTTGCTGATTGCATTCCGCTCATCTGTCAGACATTGATGTGATCTGTTTCTATTTCCTTTTATTTTCAGAGACTGTGGTACATGCTTGAGCACATATGCTTGCCAGAATTAGACACACATGATATGTGTGGGACCGTGACGTGACCTAAATTGATTGCTCGAGGACCTACATCTGTCACGGGTCTTCTCGCGTGTTCGTAAGATAGTATTCAGAGGTTGATATCCCAAACTTTTCAGATTTCGTTGTGATTGACCGGAACTTGTCCCAATAGTGGTTGGCAGGAAATTATTTTTATCAACTGGTTGTGTACGAGCCGCTTTTCGAATTCGTACGCACATTCATGGAACTGCACAAAAGGGCTCATACTGCAAAAAAGTAAGTCTCTGCGGATACAAGCGAATGAACACTATAAGGACCTCAAAAAAAGAGGCGCTTTTGCCCATATTGAGGGCATCAAGTAAGCACATCATGCTGATTACATGCGGTAGAAAATAATGACATCGGCACTGCATTTGGCAAAGTGAAACTGACGAAAGGTTTTCGTCGAATTAATTTTGAGGCTGAGCGTGACGTACGCGTGAGCGTTGTGTACATATGTGAAAATATATTGTGGAAATGGCATATCTGTGACCACGGATTTGTATAATAGTGAACTTCCATAGGGAATATTCAAGTTCAGTCTCACCAATTGTTCATTGTTCCAGTGAATTTTTTTTTCGTGTTCAGTATCAGCTATTGTCACCTATTAAAACTCCTTCGCAAAGGTGCTGACGAGAGTGAATTTTTCGATGATACGCGGCTAATCATTCAATAATTTAATGAACATATTAACATAGCCTCGTTGTTGGCACTTTCCTTTCACAGCACGCCCGCCCTGCATGAGCCGTCCGTGATTCTATTCTCTGACTAACCGTCTTTGGCCCACGTCCTTTTCGAACTCGCAAGCTGAGTAAGTATGATTGCAAGGAGAGATAGACGAGACGTTTATATTACCTTGTACATTGGGCTGTTTTCTGTGCACTTTATTAGGCCTGTCACTGAGAAACACGCTGCTGTTGACAAAAGAACAGAAACTGCCCATGACAGCAGCCTATACTCAGGTTCTATACTCAAGTCGCTCATGATAAACTGCACCTGGCCTAATGATTATATGCGAAGCATTCTAGAATATATTATACATCAGTTGATGTGAGAAGAACAGTCACGTCTAGATTTAGGTGGACGTTAAAGAACCCCAGGAGGTCGAAATTTAATGCCCTACTATGGCGTGCCTTATCATCAGAAAGTGGTTTTGACACGTAAAGCCCCATAATTAAATTTTTTATTAGCCTCATCCTAAAGTAGGAATATTGAGCTCAACAAAGCGAGAAGCATTGGGCAGCGTCCATTGCCCTCAAGGGAATACGAGGTTGATGCGTCAGCTCATTTATTTTGGCGTTGTTTTTTTTGCGGCATCGTCATCCTGTCTCTGGTGTTATCACGCTACGACCATATGTTCAACCGGTAAAGTTGCTGTTAAGCAGAGAAGGATTTGCAGGTCATGTGGCAGCCTTGATTCTTTGTGATTTTATTACGTACGGGTACACGACTCGCGCTTGAAACAATTGAGAGCAGAGCCGAGGACGTCAACGAGAAGTTGAAGGACCTCGTGCAAATCACGGTGAACTTACATGGGCAGGTGCTGTTCAAAACCAAGCCGCTGACCTTTATTAGTGGCGCTTGTACATTTTTGTATCCCTATTAACTTTCTAGTGGCATGACCCTAGCAAGCATTTCATACGTAAACCGTAGAGCTATTTCTCGCACGTCGAAACAAAGCATCTAATTTCGAGCTGCCAGCCGCGTGCCATAGATATAGGACTGCACGTGTTGTGCTTTTCTAGCTGCAGACTTCAAACTAGGGAACACCGATGTTTCCAGCCCGGTGAGTGGCACCACAGAGTTATTTGTTACCTTGTGTGAAATACTTGTAAAAGGTGCCGCATTTATTTGGAGTAACTCATGTGAATGATTATGATTAAAGTCAGTTTAAAATTTTAAGAAAGGCCATGTCTCACATGATAGAGCGAAAGAGGTAATATTATTCGTATCCTAATGAACAAGCTCAAGGTAATTGTAAAAGAACTTTGGAGATCGTAAAGGAAGCTTTTGAAAATACCCCTTCACAACGCGTGTTACCTGACGCTATCAATGCGTACAACGTAGATCACTACAGTCAACATTTCGCGGGCAACGTTCACGCATAAGCATTGCAGTTCTCTTCTGACAGAGGCCAAGACTTTTCACAATCTTTATGGAGTTCGTTTGCTGTTTACAACTTTTAGAGGAAATTCACTATGCTGTTGCTAATACAAGCACCAGTAAAGGTAGAGGGTTCGATAGGATTACGGCGTGGTTAGTGAAAGGCAATGCTGATATCCTTAGCCCCACCCTTATGTCATGCGTTTAACCATTCGTTGCGTACATCAAAGCATCCCTCTTTATTGAAAAAAAAAGCCAAGGTCGTACCGATATATAAAGCCGGCGATCGCTCTGATCCCTCAAGTTACAGACCTTTATCTATTTTGAGTATTATCGATACTGTTTTTGAACAAATCCCTGCAATGCATGTACGCATTTTTCTAGAAATATACTATGCAATTTGCCTTGAAGAACGTTGATTCAGGTCACATCACATCACTTCGACAGCTGTGATAACTCTACCACAAGATTGACACGGCATTGCCTAATATCTCCTTGCAGCTGTAGTTTTTCTTGGCGTAAAAAAAGCTTTAGATACAGTAGACCATGGTATTTTGCAAATCAAATTAAAGCACCGCAGTTTTCGTGGCAAAATTTTGGATTTATTTCCTAGATGCGTAAGCGAACGCCAACAAATGGCCATATTGAACAATCTTTCATATTCTCGACTAAACATAAAAACAGGGGGACCATAGGGATCCGTTCTCAGACCCTAATGTTTTAGCTGTACGTGAAAGTTTGCCAAACTTAATAAATTCCGCGCAGATGCTAATATATGCTGATGATACAGCGATTATTAAACAATAAATTATGGGTTTTACGTGCCAAAATCCCGCAGTGGTCATGAGGCCCGCCGTAGGGGGGGGGGGGAAGGGGGACTCCGGAGAATTTCGACCACCTGGCGTTCATTAACATACGGGTGCTTTCGGCCCACGGGTGTTTTCGGCCCTATCGTAGTGCGACCGCCATGGCCGCTATTCCATGCTGGGACCCTGTGCTTAGCAGCCCAACATCATAGCCACCAAGCAACCACAGCGGGTGCAGCTATCGGAGTCACTGATAACAACTTATGCGAACTGGAACATAAAATTAACGCAGAACTAAAAAAAGAATATTTGTAAGTGGCTTTTCTTGATCAAATTAACAATTAACGTCACGAAGAAGAAGAAGAAGCACCGAGCAGTGCACACGTGGAAGCATCGGCTACGTTTCTTTTTCCATGCTCCGCTCGCCAATTTTGAAAGCACAGCCAGGTTTGAGTTAGCGCTAACCCAATGCATATGCGATAGAGGAGGGTGACTTTGGTTCTGTGTAGTGACTTAGGCAAGACCGGTATGGAGGAAGTTGCCTAAAACAACCTGTATCACTATTTTTGTGCCCTGAAAAGCCTCCTTCGTTGGCCTGAATTCCACGTGGGACGCGCAATGCTGCTATCATCCTGGTTGCCTGTTACACCGACGTGTATAAGTATGAACTGGAGAAATACAAGAAACAACGAAAAAGATTTTGACATATTTCACTGCAGTTTTTATAAATTGTGTACCCTAAAAGAAAAATAAAGCAAATACGACACCGTAATGAAGAAATAAAAAGATGTATCAAGATTCCATGAGCTACGTTAACTGACAAAACTCAAGGTATAATTTATTAAACATTGCATTGTTATATGCAGCATTTGTTAAATATTTTTGCTTAATAGTTGGCATACGTTGTAGCCGGGAAAAACTTTTGATTTTCTCCTGGTTAATATTCTTCGACTTGCACTTTAAAGAACTGTGATATCTGTTTCTACTACAATGCTACGGAGTTGTAAAACTTCTTACTCACTATTTTGAACAACTGCCGTCACTGGAAAATTCGTGCAAGATTCGGATAGCGTGAATTAAAGTATCTTCCCAAATAAGGTCAAGTTTTACTTCTTCGTTGAAATAAAGGAAGTTTCTTTTAAACCGGTGCAGCCAGCTGTCTGACAACATAACTGCTACGTTTCGCGCCCATGAGTATACAAGAGTACTCGGTAGAAGTGCCCCTCCTTATCTGTCGCTAGAAGACCCATTAAAATAACGCTTTCATGGAGTACTCGTCTTACTTTTCCAACCAGTTCGTTGTTAGAAGTCAGAGGGTGCTTCGAATCTTTCGATCCGGACAGGCCGAAAGTGAAAACTGACCCTTACAACCTTTACCGTCCCAACTCTGTCGAGTGAGGCCGGAGTGAGGTCGAGTGAGTGAGGCAGGACTTTTTAAGCGACTATCAGGCATTCTTCGGGATATCATTGGCCTTAGCGAGGTTAGAAGAATTAGTGAGGCTTACACAGTGCTGACTAACGGCCATGTCCTCTGCTATAGATGTCCCCCATGTAAGAAGCAATATGGTGTAGGATTTTAATCCATGACTACATAGCGGGTAACCTTGACGAATTCTGCAGCATCAATGAGAGGTTAGCTGTAGTCATCATCATCATCAGCAGCAGCCTGGTTACGCCCACTGCAGGGCAAAGGCCTCTCCCATACTTCTCCAACTATCCCGGTCATGTACTAATTGTGGCCATGTCGTCCCTGCAAACTTCTCAATCTCATCCACCCACCTAACTTTCTGCCGCCCCCTGCTTGACTTCCCTTCCCTTGGAATCTAGTTCGTAACACCTAATGACTATCGGTTAACTTCCCTCCTCATTACATGTCCTGCCCATGCCCATTTATTTTTCTTGATTTCAACTAAGATGTCATTAACTCGCGTTTGTTCCCTCACCCACTCTTCTCTTTTCTTATTCCTTAACGTTACACCTATCATTCTTCTTTCCATAGCTCGTCGCGTCGTCCTCAATTTAATTAAAACTCTTCTCGTAAGCCTGCAGGTTTCTTCCCCGTAGGTGAGTACTGGTAAGACAGAGCTATTATACACTTTCCTCTTGAGGGATAATGGCAACCTGCTGTTCATGATCTGAGAATGCCTGCCAAATGCACTCCAGCCCATTCTTATTCTTCTGATTATTTCCGTCTCATGATCCGGATCCGTGGTCACTACCTGCCCTAAGTAGATGTATTCCCTTACGACTTCCAGTGCCTCGCTACCTATTGTAAATTGCTGTTCTCTTCCGAGACTGTTAAACATTACTTTAGTTTTCTGCGGATTAATTTTTAGACCCAATCTTCTGCTTTGCCTCTCCAGGTAAGTGAGCATGCATTGCAGTTGGTCCCCTGAGTTACTAAGCAAGGCAATATCATCAGCGAATCGCAAGTTACTAAGATATTCTCCATCAACACTTATCCCCAATTCTTCCCAATCCAGGTCTCTGAATACCTCCTGTAAACAAGCTGTGAATAGCATTGGAGAGAACGTACCTCCCTGCCTGACGCCTTTCTTTATTGGGATTTTGTTGCTTTCATTATGGAGGACTACGGGGGCTGTGCAGCGGTAGTCATAAACAAACCTAAGAATAGGCATATATTAAATGTAGCACAAGTCTACGCTCCAACATCCAGTTATCATGATGACGAATTAGATGAGTTTTATGAAGATATTTAATTAGCAATGTCAAAAGTGCAAACTCGGTGCACTGTAGTAATTGGCGAATGCAATGCAAAAGTAGGGAAAAAGCAGGCTGGTGAAAAAGCAATTCGCAAGTGCCGCGTTGATTCAAGGAAAGCCAGAGGAGAGATGCTGGTAGAATTTGTGTAAAAGAATGAGCTGTGATTAATCAACGCCTTCTTCAGGAAGCGCAGCAACAGAAAGTAGACCTTGAAAATCCCTAATGGTGACACATGAAATGAAAAAGGTTTCATTGATTGTGCTCAACCCAGCACAGTGAAGGATGTCGAAGTGTTAGGTAAAGTGCAGTGATCCTAGGTTGGTGAGATCTAGGATTCACTTCAATTTGAAAGAGAAAGAGTAAAATTTGTCAGGAAGAAACAGGCCAACCTAGACGCATTAAGCGTAAAAGCAGACCAATTCATGCTGCTACTTCCAAACAAATATGCAAGCCTTAGAACAGAGGGATGAATATGACAGGTAATGGATGAAACAGTATCTAGGCTGGCTTCAAAGGCACTAATTGAAGTGGGAGGTAAGGCACCAAAACAACCTGTAGGCAAGCTGTTCCAAGTAACAAAGGACCTATTAAAGAAACGACAAAGAATGGCAGTGTCCAACTGAAGAGATAAGAGAGAACTTGCGGAACTGTCAAAACTGATCAACGAGGTGAAAATATAGGTTATTTGAAATTAGAACGTGAGAAATGAGAAAGCCGTAAGAAATGGAGATAGCTTCAAATTAGTGAGAAGGAAACTTTTCATAGAACAAACCAAGACGTATGCATTTAAAGATAAGCTGGGTAATATCAATCTCGAAGTTGTAGTAAAAGAAGTTGAAGAATTCTGTACTGACCTGTACAGTACCCAGAGGAGCCACGATATCTCCATTCGAAGCAGTTATGAACAGGTTGCAGAGATTCCTTGTGTAACTGTCCATGAGGTTAGAAAAATCTTGCAAGGCATGAAACGGGGGGAATCGGCAGGAGAAGATAAAATAACAGTCGATTTAGTTAAAGATGGTGGAGAGCTAATGCTTGAAAATCTAGCGGCCCTTTATACGAACTGTCTGTCGACTTCAGGAGTCCCAGAGAACTGGAAGAATGCCAACATTATACCAATCCACAAAAAAAGGAGACGATAAAGAATTAAAATTATAGGCCCTTTAGCTTACTTCCAGTAACATACAAATTATTCGCCACGATAATTTTCCATAGAATAAGGGCAACACTGGACTTTAGTCAACCACGGGAACAGGCTGGCTTCGGGAAGGGATAATCTACAATGAATTACATTCATGTAATTAATCAGGTAATCGAGAAATCCGCTGAATACAATCTGACTCTCTATATGGCTTTCATAGATTACGAAAAGGCATTTCATTCAAGAGATACCAGCAGACATAGAAACATTACGTTATCAAGAAGTACAACCCGCTTATGCAAATATCTTGGAAGAGATCTACAGAGATTCCACAACTACCTTAATTCCACAAAAGAAAAGTAGTCAAATACCAGGGGTAAGACAAGGAGACACAATCTCCCCTGTGTTATTCACCGTGTGCTTGGAAGAACTATTCAAGCTATTAAACTGCGAAGGCTTAAGAGTGAGGGTCAACGGCGAATATCTCAGCAACCTTCGCTTTGCAGATGACGTTGCCCTGTTCAGCAACACTGGAAATGAGTTACAACAAATGAGTGAGGACCTTAACAGACAGAGTGTCAGATGGTATTGAAGATTAATATACCGAAGACAAAGGTAATGATGAATAGCCGGGCAAGGATACAAGAATTCAGGATCTCCTGTCAGCCTCTAGAGTCTATGAAGAAGTACGTTTGCCTAGGTGAATAATTCACAGGAAACCCTGATGATGAAAAGGGAATTCACGGAAGAATAAAAATGGGTTAGAGCGTATACAATCGACACTGTCAGCTCCAGATTGGAAGCGTACCATTATCATTGAAGTGAACAATGAGTGCATTTTACCGGTACTGACATATGGGGCAGAGACATGGAGACTGACAAAGAAGCTGGAGAACAAGGATCTCGCAAAGAGCGATGAAACGAGGAATGTTAAGCATAATGTAAAGAGACAGGAAGAGATTGCCTTGGATCAGAGAGCGAACGGGTACAGCTTATATTCTAATTGACATCAAGAGAAAAAAATGGAGCTGGGCAGGTCATGTAATGCATAGCATTACGGACCATTACGTTTACAGAATGGGTACCAAGAGAAGGGAAGCACAGTCGAGGACGGCACAATATTAGGTGGGGTGATGTAATTAGTGAATTTGCTGGCGCTAGTTAGAATAGGTTGGCGCAGGAAAGGGGTCATTGGAGATCGCATATTGCCTTCGACCTGAAATGGACATAAAATAGGCTGATGATGAGTTACTCTCTTGCCACAGCCAATAATGTGTTTTTTCGAACAGAATTGTGCTCGCCTCTGGTGGTGAAGAGAATTCAAATTCTGCTCATTGACACTTACGAAGAGGGCCACATCAGTAATGTTCCACAGCAATTGCTTACTCTCGTGCGCAGAGGTAAGTCATCTTGCAGACATTGCTGGGAATAAGCGGTATGTAATGGCAATTGCAGTGATTTATCTAGTTGCGATGTGCACATTGATCGAAAGCTACCTGCTCCTCAGCAGTACGTATGTCGCGTGACCTACCCATTTAACAGCCGGAGGGAAACTGCAGCGCGCGCGTTCAACAGGAAGAGAGAGAAACGACGTCACTATTGGTGCAGCCAATCGCACGCCTCTCTTTATCTCTTGTTCTTTTTGCGCATGCACATGGCTTTGCGCCGGAGGAGTTTTCAGCATACAGTGGACAGACGGACTGACGGACGAAGGGGCTAGCCATTTGCAGCTTGGCTGTAATATCATTTCTGTCGTTATGTTTGATTAATAGTTATGTGTTACATTGTGATAGACTTGTACGTGGATTGAATGTTCTAAAATAGATATTTACAAGGTTCCTTATTTAGTCAACTATATAGGAACACACCGCTACAACTGCCTAGCCTAAATGTTTTGGATACATATGTACTCATATGGTTGTTCATAGACACATGTTGCGTATATTATCCCGATCATTGTATAGTGCGGTGAGTTGTGCCCCTTTGTTTTCCTTTACTTCCTGTGCAGTGTCATTCATTAAACGCAACCTAATTTCCTGTCATGGCTCTTACTTGTTATTGTTTGATGCAGTTATAGATATCACTAAACTACTTGATAAACTTGTTCCCGCGTTCCTTTCCCTTTCTTCTTTTTTCGCATTTGTGTACATAAAGCACAGTTAGATGCAATAGCGAGCTAATTATTTCTTGGCAACGGAAGTGACTATTGTAAACAAAAAAAGCCCTCCTAATTGACTAGGTAGCAAATACCACTATTAGCTTTTGGTTAGTAACAGACGCGACCTTTCTACAGCGTCCGAGGAAGTTTTCGTGTCATTGTATAAGCAAAAAACTCCCCATACGTGGGTCAATCCTGAGGATAGTGCAATGCCAGACCAAACCGCGGCGGAGCTGAAGCAGGCGTTAAGCACTCCTTATGCGTGGGCCGATCCCGAAGATTGGGCAATCCCGGGCCGACCCGCGGCGGTAGTGAAGCAGGCGTCAAGCACTCCCCGTACGTGGACCGATCCCGAAGATAGGGCAATGCCGGGGCGACCCACGGCGGAGGTGAAGCAAGCGTTAAGAACTCCTCATACGTGGGCCGATCCCGAAGATAGTGCAATGCCGGGCCGAGCCGCAGCGGAGATGAGGAAGCCGTTGAGCACACCCCATACGTGGGCCAATCCCGAAGACAGTGCAATGCCGAGCCGACCCGCGGCGAAGGTGAAGCAGGCGTTAAGCACTCCCCGTACGTGGGCCGATCCCGAAGATAATGCAATGCCGGGTAGAACCGCGGCGGAGGTGAAGCAGGCGTTAAGCACTCCCCATACGTGGGCCGATCCCGAAGATAGTACAATGCCGGGCCGATGCGCGGCGGAAGTGAAGCAGGCGTTAAGCACTCACCATATGTGGGCCTATACCGAAGAGAGTGCTATGCCGGGCCGACCCGCGGCGGTGGTGCAGTTCGCCATTGAGGGGCCCACATACACAGCTTCGCTGGTCATCCTTCTTCACAAAGTGGAAGGACTCTGAGTTGTTTGCTAAGAATGAGACTGTCAGCTTATTGGCACTTAGAAACTCCCTTCATAAGCTGCGCGAGAAAGACTGATATCTTACGTAGACTATCGCATGTCCAAGCACCTAAATAATTAATAAGACATGACAAACCGATGATATTTTTATGTGTTTCCAGTCTTCCTCCCCATGCCAAACAGATGATGGAACCTGCATGTACACTCAAGGTTCCATGCATGATGTGTCTCGGAACATTATTTCGAAGCGGGTAAGCCCATGACGTCGAATAGTAAATGTGCGCGACAAATATTTTAGTTCGCATTAAAGAAAGGCCGTAGATGTTTACTGGAAATATGTGCGTGCTCATTGGAAACTTAGAGGGTGGTACAGCACACGTATCTCTTACTCCCTCTAATTGATGCATTCGAATACATCGGCATCCTTAATAGGGCCCCTTTACCACATCCGCAGGCATTGAATTTTACAAAATAATAATTAAAGACATTTCTTACCATTACAGATTCAGCAGGTTGCATTTACGAAGTGCAACTTAACTTGAAATTTCCGACCTCTAGTCTGCTCCTCAGGAGTGTATACAAAGTTTTCAAAACGCTGCAGGCTGATGATGAAAACTCCCATTTCACTTAACTATGAATGATTGGAAGAGTCGATACCAAAATCGAGCTCGCAGATAACGCATACTACGTGCATTCCCAGAGAACAGGTTCCGCCCTTTTGTGTCCATTGTCGGCGTGAACGTGTTGCACTTTTCTCTTCAGGCGTGACCTTGGCTCGGAAATTGCGAAGGTATGTTAGCTATCCTCACACGCGCAAAATATAGCCTCTGTCATTTACAGAGACAGTTTGCATTGCTTTTAGCTGTATGCAGATTATCTGCAGCTGTCAAATCCATCATTTTTCGGTCTTTCTTATAGGTCTGTTAAATGTCCCAGATTCATCGTGTGGAACAACCTAGTAGCATCATAATCTTGAAGCTGTAAAAGCATATTAGGAACGTGCTCGGGAAGCCCTGAGTGTTTTCACTTCGGGCAAACATTTCATATGTGATTTTTAAATGTTACACCATGTATCTCGCTCTTTTACCCTAGTGATTACGGCAATTATGTATTTGTCACTGCCCGTCAGTGCAACAAGAGGAATTCCGAAGAGAACGGCTAAAATATTTTGTCTCCGTCCAACCGTTTCCAGATGATTGAGAAACAACGCCATGTATGGTCACGCATTACAAACTCTTTAGGTTGTAAGTTTCTCTACATATTGGTCCTTCTTTTTCCGGCGGCAGTTATGTTGCAAGTGTTGGACCAATCGAACTGGCAACAAGTACAAGTTCAGTTTTTATTGCTTTATGTCATAACCCTTCAAAAGAGCAGTGAATCCCGATCAGGTATTAAAGTAGAGCATTTAAGCTATCGTCTAATGGACAAGTACGCTATATCTATAGAAATGTTAAAAGATTACCAGATTCCTTCGGTATTAGGACTCTGTTACTTGATCACAATTGTTTGCTAAATGCACTCATATTTACTGATCCGTATAATTGTCAATATTGACTCAAACCTGATATTTTTGTGCTTGTTGAGAACTTCACGGCATTTCTATCAAACGTGTTGTTAAGCTTCACTTTTTGTTCGGAATTTTAATGCCTAACGCGTTTGCTAGTATGATTGACTGGTTAAATTCTGCACTATATAGCATGGTTCATCATACAGGACGGTGTTATTTTGCAGACAATGGTGACTGGGAGTCCACTTACAATCTTGAAAAAATATCATTCCCCAATTTCTTCGAAAAAAATATTTTGCATTTTTCTACCATTGATAACCAGCAAAAAAATTAAGGTTTTTTCAGTGACCTACTTCATGATATTCGTGTTCCCAAGCATACAGAGCCCGATGCCTTCTTTCTCTGCGACCTGCGGGACATAGCCAACAAGGTCGACCTCTGGAGAGAATGTCTGCCAAGGGTTGTGCCCTATTACGGTGAGCTACTGTTTCCTTTTTCGATCTTTGAGACCGTGATATCTTTGATATTGCCATAGTGTTGATAGAGACAGTTCGAAGTACATTTTCGCCATTGCGGTCGCCATCGCCCTGTGTTCCCATATAAAGTCCAATTGCGAGGGCAATGAGCCTAACTAGCTGTTGTGCCCCAGGTGCGATATTGCCGCTAGGGGTAGCATTTAGGCCCCGAATCGACGTGGCACACGGATGAGTACGGCCGGTAGTAGGAATGAAGGAAAAGTGGCTCATTTTACATTACTTCACAGGCTCCAGAAACGGAAGCCCATTCCATGTTGGAGCATATTATACGTCTGATCTCACGTCAGGATACGTCAGCACACTCCCGCTGCACCAAAGGGCTCCGCTTTTAAATCCATCGTTTTCCGAGGAGACTAGAATAGGGAATCTTATGACTGTACCTCGGCCAATCACAATCGTCGAATCGGTTGTCAGATCCTTCCCATGGAGTCGGACTTATCGACGGCTCCGCCTCCTGTGTTGCCCCGTCGCGGGGGGCGTCTCCTCTCGCATCCCACCTGCCCGGCCGTGGCTTCCCGTGGCAGCCGCGTGGTCAAGCGCATACGCGGTCCGCGCCGTTCATGGGAGATTATCCACCACGAGTGCAAGGGCTTAGTGCAAGGAAAAATGTTTGGTGGGTTCATGCCCACTCCCTTTCTACGCCTATAGATGGTTAGCTGAAGGTGATTATCAAATTTGCGAAGACGATGCACAATTTAGATTGTGAAGCACGCAGTAGCAGGAAATTTTTGGTTTGGGACAAGCACATACGCTGCCAGCTCACAGTCTGTGCTACTCATGATACTAGCATTGTGATAGTAAGTGCTCACGTCATCGACTGAGACGTCCTTATGTTTCTCGGTGTGCGAGTGCCACCATGCCGGTTCAGTTAGTAAGTGGAGAGAGAGAGAGAAGGGAAGGGAAGAAGGAAACGCAGGGAGGTTAACCAGGCTGAATCCAGTTTGCTACCCTACACATGGGGAGGGGAATGGGGAGTGAAAGAGAGAGAGAACGTAGGTGCAGGAGTCGTGCACTCAAGTCTGTTGCCCTTAAGTAGCGAAAAAGCGCTCGAACTGCTTTCTGGGCTAATGAACTGCGAGGCCAGGCTCCCAAGATCTTCGCTTCCGTAAATGGCCCGTCATCCAGTCTATTTAAGGCACACTGGAGAGTCTCACGTTGATTATTGAAGCGAGAACAGTGGCACAGAAGGTGACTGATGGTCTGAATGCTACTCCTACCCACAGTGACACAGCAGTGTTGCGTCAGGTCGTGGAAGGTTCGCTGGTAATTTAAGTTTCAGTGATGGGTCGAGGCTGTAAAAACGACAGTTGGAGTTCTGTGGTGTATGCCAGTAACCTAACGTGATGGTACGAGCGAGACTGCGAAGCTCTCTTGCAGCGTGGACTCTCGATAAAGGTAAAAGGAGTGCCAGTGAGCCAGCCTGGGCTCGTCGGGCAGGGTCATCGGCGAGGTGATTACCAACGATGCCACAATGCCCCGGCAGCCACTGAAATATGATATCATGTCCTCGTTCAGAAGCGCAATGGCAGGTTTCGTTGATTTGTGACACCACCTGTTCATAATTGCCACGTCGTAAACTTTGCAAGCTCTGGAGGGCTGCTTTCGAGTCACAAAATATTGTCCACTTGTTGGGTGGTTCTTTTTCAATGTATTCTACAGCAGCGCGAACAGCGGCCAGTTCGGAACCTGTAGATGTCGTTACGTGTGAAGTCTTAAACTTGATGATGACCGATTGAGATGGTGGAACAACGGCGCCCGTAGAATTTTCCGAGACGGAACCAACCGTGTAAACATGGATTTCGTTAGCGTGTGAACAATGCAAAAGTTCCTATGTGATCTGCTTAAGAGCCGCGGTGGTCAGGCTAGCTTTCTTCACTATTCCTGGAACAGCAAGGTACACAGGAGGCTTTTTCAAGGACCACATAGGGGACGGCGTTCTTGTTGTGGGTGAGTGCCTCAAAGACAAAGAGTGCCGGTCAGCCGCAATTGATCTGGAGAACGCTGCCTTGGGTCTTTTCTCAGGCAAGCGAGCGAGATGGTGGTCAGGGACTGGATATATGGCGAACATGCGCCAGGAGTGCGTCAATAGCTATATAGGTCATTATTGGGTGGTCCCTCGCGGTGGCAATTGTTGCCACGGGTGAAGCATTTCGAGGTAGCCCCAGCCCCAGACATGTTCGAAGGGCTTGACCTTGAATGCTCTGTAGGACATTGTAGGACATTGGACAGCACTGGTGTGCTGTATCGCAAGTATCCTAGGATCAGCGTCCTGTATAGTTGAAGCATACATGCCACGGATATGCCCCACTTTTTACCGGCAAGAAACCTTAGTATATGGGAGATAAAAGTAAGCCTATTCTTCAAGTATGAGATGTGGGGGCTCCATGAAAGGTTTCTGTCTATAATAACGCCTAGGAATCGGTGAGTTTTTGTGTAGGAAATTGGTTGGTTGTCAATAGAAATGCGGTACCAGGTCATAGGCTTGTGGGCAAAAACAACTAAGGCGCACTTTTCGGTCGAAATGCTGACGCCTTGAGCACGCAGGGACGATGATGTTAGGGTAACTGCTTTTTGGAGCCGTGCACGCACCTAGAGACGTGTAACTGCCGAGGCCCATATGCATATGTCGTCAGCATAAATGGAAAGGTTTACTGTATGTGGTAGAACGTCGGCAAGTCGAAGGATTGCAAGGTTGAACAAAGTGGGGCTAAGAACCCCACCCTAAGGGACGCCACGGCAAGTGTAATGGTCAGTGGTTCGGCCATCTCCACTGTGCACAAAGAAGGATCTTTTGAATAGATAGCTCCGAATCCACCGAAACATGCGTGCACCAATTCCATTATTTTCCAGGGCATCAAGGATAGCTTCATGCGTTACTTTATCAAAGGCGCTTTTCACGTCGAGGTATAGTGCAACCGATATACGCTTGTGGTGTTTTTATTGTTGTACCGACGTGACGAGGTCGATGACGTTGTCAATAGAGGAACGGCCTCTTCTAAAACCAGCCATGGCTTCGGGGTATATGTTGTAGCGCTCAAGATACCACTCTAGGCGGGTGAGGATCATTCTTTCCATGAACTTCCCAACACAGCTGGGCAGCGCAATGGGTCGGTAAGACGCTAGGTCAAGTGGCGACTTTCCAGGCTTCAGGAGTGGTATCAAGCGGCTGGACTTCCACCGCTCAGGAACGACGCCATCATTCCATGACTGGTTATAACATTCCAGAAGTCTGCTTCGGCCATCTTCACCTAGGTGGCATAAAGCAGCGTAGGTGACGCCGTCTGGTCCTGGCGACGATGAGCGCCTGCACGTGGCCAAAGTAGCGTCCAATTCCTCAAGTGTGAAGGACACATTCAAATCTGGGGAGTGTGTCGCAGGAACCTCACCCAGAATTTCGATATTGATGGTGACTACACTGCCTGCAATCTTCACACAGAAATCTTCGGCTATATCGACCTGTGAGCGGCCTTGATGGAGGGCTAGGGCTGAGAATGGGTGTCGTTGCTGTGGAGACGAGCCAAGGCCGCGCACCGTCCTCCATATGATAGACAGTGGCTTGCGGGTGTCAAGTGATTCGCAGAACATCTTCCAACGTTGTTCCTCCAGCCTGTCCATACGACGTCGAATTTTCTTCTGTATACGTCGAGCGACTCTAAGGTTATGAATTGACTTCGTGCTCCTGTATCGCCTTTCGACCCTTCTGCGAATCGTTCGAAGTCGCTCAAGTCTCATGTCAAAATCCGCACGTTTTGTAGCTGATGTAAATGTGTACTTAGACGGTTCCAGTACACTTGTAATAAGGTTCTCAATGGTGCCGGTAAATCCTTCTTTGCATGCCTCTTCCACCTATGTCTTATACGTTGACCACCTCATCATATATACTCGTCGGGAAGTAGAAAAGGAGAAGCTTCCAAATCCAGTGATACTTAGATAGGTGGGAATATGGTCACTGCCATGAGTCTCGATGTCAGCGAACCATCGAACATATTGACCAAGTTGCCGTGACACCAAGGTCAAATCTAAGCAACTGCTATAGCTCGAACCACGCAAGTACGTCGGACTGCCATCGTTCATAATGCTGAGTTCATGGTCGGAAGCAAATTTTGTAAGTTTCCGGCCCCTGGAATATATTCTGGTGCTTCCCCAAGCCAAGTGATGAGTATTAAAGTCTCCCGTGATAATCCAAGGTCCAGAAGTCGCCGTCAGGATGTCTCGCAGTCGGTCGCCGTCGAACCGACTATATGGCGAGATGTAGGCGCCGATAAGGGTAAAGGCCATTTTATTCTTTGTAATGCGGAGACACACATATTGGTTTCCATCATGAGGCTGCACCGAGTGGGGAATGTAAGTCAGTTCTGTATGGATGTAAGCAATTACTTTGCTGGATTGCCCGCACGTCGACGCCATAAAGCATTCGTATCCAGAGACTCTTAGCGCTTTTGACACGTTCGGTTCGCATATACCACTGCAGGAAATCGGTTCGTAAAAACGTATTGGCGGAAACATGAAATCGGTGATTTAAGTCCTCTGGCATTCCACTGGAAAATCGTCGCGCTCCGCATTTCATCACGGAGTGAAGGCAGTGGAAGAGCCATTGTGCTTACGCGAGATTTGCAAGCACTGGGCTCAGGGCATCCAACACTTGCACTGCGCTTCGTGCTGTTGGCGTATTCGAGTTGCCCACAAACGTGCGAATCGCATTTATCAAAGACTTGAGCATTGTTACAATTGGCGGTCATGCTCTGTCAGATCATCTGGTTGAGGGGGGAGCATTGCGGTGCCTCTCCTTGTAGGGGTTTTTCCACAGTGCTTATCCTTGGCAGTGGTGGCCATTCTTCATCCACGGCATTCTTTTCAGCTGCTCTGTCAGCTATACGCGGATTGGACACATTCTGCACTGGGGTTGGAGCAGATTCAACTGCAAGAGGCTTTGCGGCACGCGTATTCTTTGTGCGGAGAGAAGAATTCCTTGATGAGCGTCTGCGACGAGAACGACGTCGCCTGACGTCAGCAGCTGCTTCACAATGAGTCGACCGGTCCCTCCCCATTTTCTTCAAGATGTAGAGTTCTCGCTTAACTCTAGGACATTCTTTTGATGAGGCATCGTGAGGCCCTTGACTGTTCGGACACTTATAAGTTTTTGCCTGGCAGTTGCCGGCAGAGTGTTGTACTGCACAGCGGGAACATATAGCAGACTTTCCACAGGCGGCGCTCACGTGACCGAATTTCTGGAAGTTTCTGCACTGAAGCGGCTTGGGAACAAAGGGTGGGACAGCATGTAGGAAATTGCCTACCTGCAAATGCGATGGAAGGCAGTCACCTTTAAAGACAATTTTCAAGCATCTGGAAGTTCCGAGACGGGCCACCTGCGGTATGTTGGTCCCATGATTGGCAGGCTTTATGAAAAGTGGTAAATGCTCGCCTGAGATGGCCGCATCAATGTCATATATGACGCCTCTAGTAGCCTCTTTTCCCATCGGGATGATGGCACGGATGTTCATACCACCGAGAACAGTGACAGCTCGCAGAGAATCTAACGCCGACGCTTGGGCGACGTCTACCGCGACAACACTCTTCCGACGGTTGACTCATACGTCCTGAATGCCATTTGGCAACACTCTCTCGAGTTCAACCGATGCAACTTGCCTGTTGAGGAACCTCATGTTGTCCGAGGGTAGCACAGGTAAGAAAAGGAAAAGAAAAGGACGTTCAATGAAATTGATATGGCCTGCACTCTAAGAACAGTTTACACCCTTTGGCCTGCCCCTTCTGCCACACAAAAATAATCGTCATCTGCCTTGATGCGTTTCCTTTCTTTTTCGCTGCGAGCCCAGAACTTTCCAGTAACGAATGGCACGCGCGTTTTCAGAAGGGGCACTCCAAAGGGTGTAAACTGTTCTATGCTGATAACGCGCGTGCCATTCGTTACTGGAAAGTTCTGGGCTCGCAGCGATAAAGAAAGGAAACGCATCAAGGCAGATGACGATTATTTTTGTGTGGCAGAAGGGGCAAGCCAGAGGGTGTAAACTGTTCTTAGAGTGTAGGAGAAATATCCGCCTTATTTAGCGTAGTTGTTTATCTCGTGTTTGTTTATTGTAGTTTATTTTGTGTAGTATTTAGTTAGTTGGTCATTTCGTGTAGTGATTGCTAAAAATATGAATGCAGCACCTTTCGCGCAAATCTACGACATTTCTTTTCACTCTGGAAGTATTTGATACGCTAACATGCGGCCCCATGAACTGTTCAAAGATAGTAAATTATCTTTTTTTTTGCTAACTGTGGAGGGCTAACCACCGAGTGAAAGCACCAAGTATGGCGCTATCTGTGACCTTTATACTTTCGGCGATCTGCCTAGAAACAGAGCCTTCCAGCTCTCCTTACTTGCAGCTTTCTCAGAATTGTGCCGTTACGTCAAGCCCTACTTGTTTATCGCTTGAAATTTAGAAACATGCAATTATCAGCGGGATTCCACATTTTCTGAGAAAAGCGTAAGGCCGAAATTTCAAGTAAAAGTCCGTTCTCTCTCATCCTCAAAGCTGCCAGTCTCCAGGCCAGCAAATACGACGTCGTAGTTCTCTCATACCGTTCCACAAGTCCCTTTCAGGGCATAAAAGTCCAGAAGCAACCAAACGAACGACAGCATTTCAGTGAAAAGAAGACTATGCAGGCAGCATGGGAAAGCTGGGGCGAATTTTTTATCGAGGCAGAAAACCGAAAGTGGGAGCGTGGCGTCTGGTGTAGGTGTGACATAGTTCTTTGATCCAATGTGGAAGAAGGCTGGAGGAGTAAGGGGTAGAGTTATTTTTTGTCTAAAAACGCAGTGTACCTATGTTTTCTCATTCAAACTCATTTGCAGCTATCAAGTCCTGTCGAGACCCAGTGGTATTAAACATCCTCAACAATCTAGGCGTCAGCTTCGACTGCAGCAACAAGGTATGCGAAATTAACAATGGCGTCTCTCGCATTCGTTTATAAAAGCAAGTATAACTGTTTGAAATGGCAGAAAGCACTAGTGCCGGAAATAATTATTGCATTTAATTGTTGACAAACTTCGTTTAAATTTAGAGTGACAGTATGCTAAGGGTGTCTTTTATATTTGTGTTGTATTATATTGCTAAGAGTGTCTTATATTTATATTGTATTATCTTTTTTTACTGATATTTGCTTTTTCAATGCATCGATTATTAACTCTTAAACTATTAGTTACCTCACTAGGACAGAGAAGAGATGCCCTCAAAAATATTATATTTGAATAGGTGCTACACTCTACTCACTAACTTTTCGAGGTTCTTACCGGGTAAAACTTCTATTCGTGTATTAGAATAAGTATATAGATTTTGAAATGCGAAAGATACTGCATACTGCATTGGAATGGTAAAATGTGATTGGAAAGAGCAGCTTAGGTGCCGTTGGTTTTAGTTCTTTCGCTTCTGCTTTACTGTGGACTGCTAAACAATGAAATTCATGAGCGTTGGGACGAAACAGTCGGGGCATAACAAGCGGCACTGCATGTGCTATGACCTTTTTTTTCGTATATGGCTGAAGAAGTACAACTTAATTTTAATTATAATTGTTACCTGAAAGCACAGTAGGAAAACTATTTACAGGGTACATTTACGAGGGTAGCAAAAACTGGTCAACCTGGAAGTCAGCCACCATCAAGCAAAGCACATCGTCGTCATCAGTTCAGGCAGTCACCACTTATGGGCACGTTCCACTAAATCCAAGGGTCGATATCATCTTCCTCAAGGAGCACATAGAAATATCTAAAAGGCACACCTGTTGTATACTATGAGGCACAAGCTGGAACAAATGGTTCCAGAAACCAAACCGGTAACAATAGGTGTGTCATGGTGCCTTGTCTTAAAGCAAAACACCACCCCAGAAGAAGAAAAGACAGCAACATGATAAATTGTAGATATATATATATATATATATGTATGTGTGTGTGTACAACGTCAAGCTTTGCTTGCCAATCAAACACGATGACAGTTTTACAATTTAAATGTTCGTCTATTCCCTATATTGGCCACGCCATATTGCTAATCAATCGGCGCATGGCGGGCAACATTGACTAATTCTACAGCCTCAATGAGAGGGTAGCAGTAGTCATAAACAACCTAATAAGAGGTATAGTCTAAAGGTAGTACAAGTCTACGCTTCAACATCCAGTGATGACGATGACGAAGTAGATCAGTTCAATGGATATGTTGAAGTAGGGATGACAAAAGTGCCAACTCAGTGTACTGTAGTAATGGAGAATCCAATGCAAAAGTAGGGAGAAAGTAGGCTGGTGAACAAGCAATTGGCACGTATGGCGTTGATTCTAGGAAGGCTAGAGGAGAGATGCTGGTAGAATTTGCGGAAAAGAATAAGCTGCGAATAAACAACACCTTCTTCAGGAAGCGCAGCAACAGAAATTGCACCTTGAAAAGCCCTAATGGTGACACATGAAATGAAAAAAGATTTCATACTTTCCACCGATCCCAGCACAGGGAAGGATGTTGAAGTGTTAGGTAGGGTAAAGTAAAATAATCATAGGTTAGTGATTTCTAGCATTCACGTCAATTTGAAGAGATAAGCACTAAAATTGGTGAAGAAGAAACAGGCCAACCTAGACGCAGTAAGGGTAAAAGCAGACCAATTCAAGCTAGTACTTGCTAAGAAATATGCAACCTTAGAACAGCGAGATGAAGATGACATAGATGTAATGAACGAAACCTTAATTAGGCTGGCATCCGAAGCAGCAACTGAAGTGGGACGTAACGCCCCAAAGCAACCAATAGTTAAGCACTCGCAAGCAACGAAGGGGCTAATAACGGAACGACAAAGAATGAAAGTGTCTAGCTCATGAAATCAGACAGAATTCGCGGAATTGTAAAAACTGTTCAACAAGGAGGAAGAAAGGGATATATGAAATTATAACGTAAGAAAGACTGAGGAAGCAGTAAAAAGTGGAAGCAGCATGAAATCACTGAGAAGAAAACTCGGCATAGGACAAGCCAAAGATGAATACATGCAAAGATAAGCAGAGTAATATCATCAGCAATTACGAAGATATAGTAAAAGTAGCGGAAGAATTCTCTAAGTAGCCACGATACCTGTATTCGAAGAAGCAATTACCAGCTTACAGAGTATCCTTCTGTAACTGGCGATAAAGGTAGTGGTGCCTTGCAGGACGTCAAACAAGAAAAAGTGGCAGGAGGGGGAATAACAGTCGATTTAATCAAAGATGGAGGAGACACCATGCTTGAAAAGCTTGCGGACTTTTATACGAAATGTCTCACGACTTCAAGAGCCCTGCTTAGAATCGGCTCTCAGCAAGTCGTATGTGCACAAGATGCAGCTTGCCTTTGACAATCAGATTTCCCGTCTTAAGACGGCAGGATTCTCTGACTCGATGGTAACGCCAGTGGTGGAAACCGTCTTGCAGAATGTAAAAGGATCTAGGAGCAAAGGTAGGCTAAGTACGACTGCTATGGCCATAAGACCTAAAGTGGTACCGTATATTCACAGTGTCACTCACAACCTAAGGAAGGTGGCAGGCACGTTACGTTTGGAGTCCCCCTTGTCTTTTCAGCCCCTTTTAAGCTGGCGCGGCTCTGCCTCCGCACCTCCCGTGATCCTAAAGGAAGGCAAGGCTGTGGCAAGAACCACACCAAGCCATATGCAAAATGCTATATAGGAGTTGTGTACGAAAACCCCCTGGCGTGTGGCAAGTCCTACATAGGGCAGGCAGGACGGTGCCTGAATGATCGAGCCAGGGAAGACGAACAAAAGTTAACGAGCGATGAATTGGCGCATTTGCATGCGCCTTGCAATGGTTGTCACTGTGCCCCTCTTTTAAAGGAGATAAAGATTCTTGGAAGAATCCAGGACCAGACTACACGCGAACTGATAGAGGCCTATCACATAATAAAGAAAGGCCAAGACTGTTAGTGACACTTCTATTAGGTTGTTTTAATCGGAAATAGATTTTTTTGATAATTAGTTGCCGCGCTAGGCTGGTGAGTGTTCTTGTTTGTTGCGTTCTGCGCGTGTTCTATTTGTCTATATATGCCCACAGGCTGCAGTGAATAAACCAGCGGAAAGCTACTGCCCGTATTGTTTATGTGTTCTCTTCCGCTGTCCCCGTCTTTATTTGTGGTCAATATAATATACGTAGGTCTAGTACTCGCAGGGGACCCTGATCATGAGAAGGAAATTTACAGATGAATAAAAATGGGTTGGCGTGCATACAGCCCACATTGAAAGATCCTGACTGGAACCCAGGTTAGTACTGACCACGAAGGCAGGCGAATCTATTAAGCAAGTAGAATCTATTAGAGTCTTAGGGTTATTCCTGGAGGCAAACGGGGCAAATGGAAGAACAATACGACACATCACAAGCAAGACTGTGGAGGTAATAAGACTGCTAAGGAGAATCACTAACAGACACAGAGGGCTGGGAGAGGAGAGCGCCATGAGACTGGTCCACGCTTTCGCCTTGTGTCACTTCTCATATGTAGCTGGGATGCTCACTTGGACACAGACAGAGATATACAAGTTGAACAGATTAATTAAAAGGCTAGTCAAAACAACAGTGGGGTTACCGATTAACACTCCGGATAACAAATTAATGAAACTCGGGCTCCACAACACAATAGCCGAGATAATTGAAGCTCAGCAAATTGCCCACAGAGAGAGGCTCTCTGGAACAAGGCCAGGTAGAGCAATACTAGAAGAGGTAGGATGGTGCCCAACCGAATCCAAAATTTCAGGTGAAGGCACAGTAGAACTAAAAGATAGCATAAGAAAGGTAATCAAGACGACTCCTTTCCCCAGAAATATGCACCCGGTGCACAACCTGGAAAGACGAAAGGCAAGGGCCAAAGCTCTCCTGCAAGAGATAGAACACGACAGAGAACATGCGGCATTTGTAGATGCTGCGTGGGTCAGAGGAAAGAAAGCCTTTACGGCAGTAGTAGTAGATGCAGATGGTCTCACTCGGGATGCTATTACAATCATGACTAAAGACACGACAGTCGCGGAACAAGTAGCGATAGCATTGGCTTTAAGGAATAATAAGTGGACGAAGATTTACAGTGACTCTAAGATGGCTATTAGACACTTTACCAATGGCTTTGTAACCAAAAGGGCTGCCCAGCTGATCGGTGAGTTGGACAGCCAAGAGATCGAAATCCGCTGGTTTCCTGCGCACATGGGGTCTGTCGATCCATCTCGGAAGAATTTAAACGAGATGGCTAACGCAGCTGCACGAGGACTTACTATCCGTGCACTACGCGACCAGAACCTTAATAATATACAGGAGGAGAACAGGGACCAATTACTAACATATAATGAAATCACGAGGCATTATTACATCAACAGAAGGGAATTCCCAGTGCCACACGCTAAGCTCAATAGAGCTCAAGCGGTGACTCTGAGATTGTTGCAAACAGGAACTTATCCAAGTCCAAACTTTATTAACAAGATATATCCTGAAAGAGAGATACCAATCAATTGCGAGAAGTGTAATGGCATCATTACTCTGGATCACATGCTTTGGCAGTGTCCTGTGACTTTCACAGACTGTGACAAGGAGAGAGACTGGTGGCAGCGAGTCCTACACAGTGGAGGTCTTTTCGATCAAGTACAGGCCGTCCAGAAGGCCCATGATACGGCGGTAAAGTTAAACCTTACTGTCCCGACGTGGGAGCCGCCTGCGTCAACCTAAGGGTTGATCTTCAGGACATTAAATAAAGTTCATCATACCATACCATAATCAGTGCATTATACCGATGCTAACATGCGCTAACTTGGAGGCTGTTGTAGCCAGGAAGGAAAAGCGAGACGGCCAGACGAGGAGCCCCATACGCACACATTTAATAGTCTTTCAAACGTGTTCTATCTCAAGAAGAACGGCACGCGCTGCCAGGTCACCGACCACGCGCAGTCATGGGGAACTATGTTTCTGCGCTTTCAGTAGATGGCAGCACGTACATCATCTCCACAACAGAGCAAGCGAAGTTCGCTGCAGCAGGCGGCTTAACGCACCTCCCACTTCTAATAGGCATGTGGGAAGTGTGTTGGCAACATGTACGTACGTCTGCTACACCGTCACTGATAGAAACACTTGCTGCGTTGGTTTTAGCAGGGGAATAGCGAACTAGCTGGGTCTTATTCCTGCGTATAGCCCCAGTGTCGGTTTTAACCCAGTAAGACCAAGGCTCATCGGCTGGGGCTTGTACTGGCGCCTTGTACTTGAGGTTTGTTAACCAGACCTCGTCTCCTTAGAAGAGCTCCCGCTGGTCGCGGACTCCTAGACGCCTGTCGAAGTCTTTCCTTTGATGTTTATGGTATTGTTCCTCGGACTTCCGAAGGCTCTCTTGATCCGGCAGTTGGGGCGTCAGCTTGGTGGAACTAAGAGGAAGCTTGGCTCTTAGCCGACAACCCATCAGTGATTCCGCAGGGCTATACCCATTGTTCAAAGAAGTCGACCTGTAAGCTAGAAGCGTCAAGTAATTGTATTTCATCTTTGTCATGGAAGTGTTGATGATTTTTGCCTCAGCCTCAGGAAGTTCATTGCTCTGAGCATAGTGATGGCTAGAGGTAATGTGCTTGAAGGCGTAGTCCTGAGCGAAGAGTGAAAACTCAGTCGGCGATAACTGCGGGCCGTTGTCGGAAACCACTTCCGGAGGAATCTTGTGGCGTGCAAAAAAATTACTTGCAGTGGTTGACTACAGCTGCGGACGTAAGCTTCTCGAGCGGAGCCGGTTCAGGGTATCTTGAATAATAATCTGTTGCTATCAACCACCACTGGCTTTTATAGTGAAACAAGTCCTTTGCAATGCGTTGTCAGGGTCTTTCTGGAAATTCGGAAGTCTTTAGTGGCACTTTCCTGTTACTTGTTGTTTCGACGCATTGCTGACCTTGCTTCATCAGGGACTTGACATCAGCTCCTATAGTAGGCCACCAGATACAATCTCTGGCTCGAGCAAGTGTCTTTGTTACGCTGAAGTGTCCTTCATGTAACAGTTCTAGGACTTCATTTTGACAAGAGGCAGGGACGGCAACTCGAGTAGCGTAGAGTAGTAAATCCTTCTCCAGAGTGAGCTGTTGTGGATACTCGTAGAAGGGTTTTAGGTCCACAGGTAAAGCTCGCCTGGAGGGCCACTTTTTTTCTTGCTCCACCGGTGAAGTTGTGCAGAAACAGGGTTTGTTTCTTGGGATGCCTTTAACCATTGAAGGCAGTGCCCGTTTATGGGAAAAGAAATTTTCAAAAAGCATACGAAAGCTTCGATGTCTCCTTCAAGCTCTGTGTCTACTATTTTTTTAGAGGCGCTCTGGAAAGAGTGTCTGAGGCTAGAAGGTCTTTGCCTAGAATGTATGCAATCTCGTACTGGTATCGTATCATTCTCATCTTTAGCCTCTGTAATATGGGTGTCAGGTCATCAAGGCTCTTCGAAGTGAATATGGGAACCTACTGCTTATGGTCTGTCTCCAGCTTGAACAGCTTGCCGACAAGATAACCGCCGAACTTGTCACATGCCCAGACTAACGCAAGAGCCCCTTTCTCGACTTAAGCGTAACGCTTCTCGGTCTCTGAGAGTAATCTTCAAGCATAAAGGGTGACAGAAAACTTGTCATTCGTTTGCTTATGCCGGATTAATGCACCAAGTCCTAAGGACGATGCATCTGCACTGACGATGATTTCTTTTCATGGATGATAAACTTCAAGGACAGAGCAATACGAGAGCACCGACTTCCATCTGTTGAACGCCTGCTGTTGTGGAGCATGCCAAGCAAAAAGATTAAGTGGTTGCAGGACTTTAGAAAGATTGGGAACGAATCTGGCGAGGTATGTTGCCATTCGGAGAATTCTCTGCAGCTCGTTCATGTTTCTGGGATCTTAAGTTTCATAATGGCTTCAACTTTCTTTTCGTCGGGTCGTATTTCGTCTTGGTCTAGCCAGTGACCAAGGACAGTGATGCACTGGACATTAAACAAGCATTGGGTTTCAGTCAATGTCAATTCAGCCTTGACGAGTAGCTGCAGCACATTTATGCGTGTCTCATTTCGCTCACGCTCATTCGAACCCCAGATAAGGATGTCGTCCATGTGACAGACAAGCCTACTGACGCCTTCTAAAATGCATGACTTCTGTTTCTGGAAGGGTTGAGGAGCAGACGCAATTCCAAACGGTAACCACTTGAAATAGAAGCGCCCAAAAGGTGAAATGAATGTGGTGAGCTTTTTAGAACCTTCGCAAAGTGGAATTTGCCAAAATACATATTTATTTGATCGCTGGCTTGCCAAGGAACGGAGTGCGGGCCTCATCTAAGATGAAGACATCGTGAGTAGTCATACGGTCGCGGTAGATGAGCTTCAGATGTGCCCCTTCTGCGGCTGGAAGAAGCTTTCCGTCTGGGCCATGTAACTGGTGAGGAGGACCTCAGAGAAAAGGCCTGCCCTTGAGCGTCTGGAACATTTGCTTCGGGAGGACTGTTTCATCAGCGCCAGTGTCAATTTTGAAATCTACTGGCTGACCTTGAACCAAGACTGTTGCCTCCTAGGTTCCAGCATCCGACGTCTTGATTACTCAGAGGAATCCTGCTTCTAAATTGACTTGTTGCGTTTCGACACAATCGTGACGCCGCAACGTGCATACAGAGGCGTAATGACCCTTTTTCCGGCAATTCCTGCAGACTTCCGAGCATGCTGGGCACAGAGTGTGAGGGTGACGCTCTTTACCGCACCAGTGGCATGGTTTCTGCACGCTGTTCTTACCGGAGGATGAAGATAGCTTGTTTGCCCCACGTGAATAGCTGCCTTTTTGACCTATTTCGAACTACCCCAAGTGGATTGAGGAGCGGATGCAACTTTCTTCACACATGGCACTTCCTGGCGGAGCTCGACTTGTTGCTGACAGACGCTCTCGATCTGGCGGACGGACTCGAGATCCTTCTGAAGAGGGAGGTCTGCGTCGAGCTGTATTCCTGGCGGATAGTTGCTTATATTTTATCTCAACTACGGGCGGTCGCGCACGAACTCTTCTCGAAGAGCGCCGAACTCGCAGTCTTTTGAAAGTGTGTGAGGCACAGTAACGAAATCTTCGGCCGACTCACCATCTAGTTGCACTCTGGTGTTGAATCTGGCTCGTTTAATGATTACGTTGTGTCGCGGATAAAGGATTTGTCGAACTGCTTCACGACTGCGTCGAATTTCTTGCAGTTCTCTTCCCAGAGAGCAAAAGTGTAGTAGATTTCCTCGGCTCGCTCGCCCATGATGTAGAGTAGCGCGTTTACTTGATGCTTCTCGGGCTTAACGCACAACCCTAAAGAGGTTCGGAAACGTTCGAATCTTTGTTTCCACTTAGGCCACTCGTTCGGCGACGAAAAGTTGAAGGCGTCCGGCGGTTGAATCACAAATGACGCCAATGCCTCGAACGTTAAGGGGTCGCGTTGCTTGAGTACCGAGATGTGCGTATAGGGAGCAGCTCACCAGCGTTTCGTTGCTGGCATCGTCCTTCACACGGAGGAGGACTAGGAGCCGATGTCCGCTGGTAGAACCTGTTCTTCTGACGCCATGTTGTAGCCAGGAAGAAAGAGCGAGACGGCCAGACGAGGAGTCACATACGCATACGGTTAATGGTCTCTCAGACATGTTCTATATCAAGAAGAAGAAGAGCACGCGCTGCCAGATAACCGACCACGCGCAGTCACGGGGAACTATGTCTCCCCGCTTTCACTAGATGGCAACATGTACAACAGGGACTGGCAAAGAAGCTCGAGAACAAGAGCACTGGAACGAAGAATGTTAGGCGTGACGCTAAGAGACAAGAAGTGAGCAGTGTGGATCAGAGAGCAAACGGGGATAGCCGATATTCTAATTGACATTATGAGAGACAAATGGAGTTGAACAGGTCATGTATAGCGTAGGTTAGATAACCGGTGGACTATTGGTATTAGGCAATGGGTGCCAAGAGAAGGGAAGTGCAGTCGAGGAGAACTGAAGACTAGGTGGGGTGAGGAATTTAAGTAATTCGCCGGCGCTTGTTGGAATTGGTTGGCGCAGGACAGGGTAATTGGATGTCGCCTTCGTCCTGCAGTGGACATAAGATAGACTGATAATAATATTTTTTTTGCTTTGTTCACCATTATTGCATTTGTTATCTGCTTTACTTTCATTTTTACCATACAAGCTCTACAGAACAAAAATTCACCAGGTCAGAAGGGCCTGTTTGAACCTATGCGATGTGAAGTTTTACTCCTGCAGTGTACATTAACTAACCGTGATCCATAAAATTGTTTGCTTTCATTCTATGAAGCACGCAACCTCCTACAATGATAAAGATTATACACCACAAAGATCTGAACTTTAACCTCATGCATTTTTTATGTTTAGGCACTACTTTGCTCTTGATCTGAGCCGAAATGCATGAACAGCAAATCAGGTAAATTCACAGTGTGACGCATCACAGTGTGCCACCTAAACGAAGGGAATGTATGATGCTTGTCAAGGGCAGAATTACGATGACAGGTATATGTGCAGATATGTAGAACACATATCTAGCCACATTTAAGTATTCTGTCTCTCTTATCTCACAATGGCCCACACCGGAAGATTGCTCAAGAATGGCTAAATATAAAAATCAACTGAATAATAGAATACATTGAATATAATTTCCTATTAGACCGGTGTGCTTTAGAGACACCTTGAGTTGACAACATATGTTCAGCCTTTAGGCAGAAATTTTTTAATATGCACAATAGATGTGCGCTTACTGTCACTACATCGTCGGTCAGTACACAGTAGTTATAAATTAGTGCTTTAGCACTAATATATAACTGACTTTGATTTCAGCGCATTCAGAGCACAAAATAGCTTTCGTATACACATCTACTAATACATCCATAGATATACAAAGTGGCTAAGTAGTAGGCAACAGAAGCAGCCACCTTCAACCCGGTAGGGCAGGTAAAGGAAGCTTCGCATAAACAATATGTACTCTATCTAGTTTTACACGACACTACCACAGTATCTGGGCAGATAACGGTAATTGTTCCATTAGTGTAGAAGTTTTAGGCTATCGAGAAAGCTTTGAGACAGTGATGTTTCACCTAGAATTATTAATTTCATTGAAAATCTTAACAACTTGGATACAACCCGGAATGACTCGGTGAATAGTGCCTTTAAATTCTCAAGTGGTCATGACGTTTATGAGTTCAGAAACGGTGTGCTTCCTGTCAAAATTTTATGTGAATATCATTAAACGTGAAAATCTCCTGATGTTTATTGGGTGGGGCAATATCATTTTTATGTACTGGTGCAATCGATATATGTCTCTTCATGTTGTCTAGGAAGCTTCATTGCTTGCCCTGAGGCAGTTGGCCGAAGTAACTTTATCTTTGTCTATCTCCATTTGAATCTATTTCAGCTTGAACTGACTGCTGTTCTGAACATGGGCGTTTCTCCAGATCGCATAGTCCTTGCCAGCACAGTAAAGGACCCGAGGGATATTGAATTCGCTCTGAAACATAAAGTCACCTTTATGACATTTGATTCAGTGGAAGAGCTCTCTAAGGTCGAAGGCAAAAACGTGAGGTGGGTAAATAGGGCTCTAAACAAACTCATCTAGGGTCGCATGACACAAACCATTGCCTACGTGACATCTAGCGTTGCACGACACACATGCACACAAAAGACGCTTTACAGCTGTACGGCATACCCGTTAGCGGATACTTCGAAGCTCATCCTACACTGGGCCTTATTAGTGAAGCCATTTGGTAAACACTCTGTCACCGATTTGTAACCGTGGAAGTCGTCGTGTAAGTATCACTTGTATTACCGTTGCAGGTAATGTGCTCTGCGCACCCACAAAAAATAAATGCCTGTAATGAAATCCGTCTTGTGAATACAAAGCTAAGCCATACGCTGGCTCTTCGCATTGGCCATTTTTTCAGAATGAAAGGATGTAAGCGTGATACGACAAAATAGCGACAAAACGTTGTCGGGAGCCAGTAACGTCATGTGCACTGCGATAGTCCTATGATCATCAAAAAGAGTAGTTGAAAACCATAATTTCTATTTATCAAACCCGTTGAAATATTAGCACTTTGGTGGCGAGTGAGTTATGGTGTGGATTTAGGAAAAGTGTCATTTATAACCCAGTCAAGCGGGCAAGTTAAGCACACTTAAGGGGAGTGCACTCTGGGACCTTTAGTGACACTTTCGGCTACGCGGTGGTATTCGTGAAAACAGTGCGCACTCACCGTAAAAAAAAGCCTAAGAGCACATTTTTTGAAAATGCATATTAAAAAGAACATTTAAAACGGTATTGTTTTACGTTGTATTATAGATAAAAACAACAATAATGAAAACTTTCTAAAAAAACCGAAATATTATTATTATAAGTGTTGCAAGTCAATGCCGGCCAAGACGAATGCCTAGCCAATCCAGAACAACATGGTGGCGTGCGACGACATTGCATTTGATTGGGCTAAAACAGAATATGAGCGAGTTCTGTTCTGATTATTTTCTCAGAAGCTGTTCATGAACTAAAATGAACTTATGTGTCTTTTTTTATTCACTACATTTTGTACCATTCAAACCGCTGGCGGCGAGGCTACCCACTCTGCCAGCAAAGTGCATTCCGTGAACTCACTTCGACCGGAGTGGCCAAGTACACTCCACTTGCGATGTTTAGATTTAGCGAAGTGCACTTAAACGGAGTGACACTCTCCGTAAGTAAACTTAACTTGCCCGCTTGACAGGGGTATTACACTGCCTGTCTTGATGGCCTTAGGTCTACAGCAATCCTGCACTATGTTGCTAGAACTTGACTAAATGTTCGTCGTTATGTTGCTTATTCACGCTGAAAGGTTTCTATAATGAAAAAAGGACATCTAAGATGTTCCAGTGTTACGAACAGGGCTGCGTTGACAAAGTAAATTTCATGTAACAAACATTCTTTAGTAATGTCTAGCCCGACCTCCACCCAAAGCAGAACTCAGCCTACCCCCTCTGCTGCATCGCTGACTCAGGCCACATTCACCGCCAAAGAGTTATCTGGCAGCTTTCATCGAATAGGCCGGAATACGAGTGACCACTGAGTCTCTGCATGCACTGACGACTTGATCATAACAATCACCGTGATTATCCAATATTTCTAATCCCCTTCGATATAGATATAGCCCTTGTCACTGCAATAACTGAAGATCCACTAGCCTGGGAAGGCACTTGCATGGCACAGTCGTGTTTAAGGAAACAAATCTACTTTCGCAAGCCGGTGATCGGCAGACTTGCGGGTTTGCGACTACATAATGAAAGAATGACGCTGCGACGTATTAGGAAATCGGGCCAATGATGTCGACAATAGAGCTAACCGAGGGGAAGTGGTATAGGCAGTAAAGCCGAGCTAATTTGCTAAAAAGTGTCCTTATATTTATTAAATGAACTTTGGGAGTGGCTGCTCTACTTTTGTATGCAGGAGTGCTCATACATGTAAGAGTTGCCAGCATCATAATTTAACACTCACTTCTACATTGGTTTGCCTAACTGCGCCGTAACTGTCAATTGCCTTTTCTATGAGTTCACTTCCTGCTTTGTCATTTACAACATTAAGGCACTTTAGTGGTCGGATTTTCGCACATACTCTGTACGGCAGCTTTAATGCGATCCAAAACACGTTTTTCATGTCCTACATACAGGCTGCTGCTCAGAATCCATGCTGACGAGACGGGATCGTACTATTCGTTCAACAAGAAATTTGGGTGCTCATTCTGTGATGCAAAGCGAGTTCTTCATGAAGCCCGGACGAGAGGGTGCCATGTTGTGGGCGTGTCGTAAGTATCGTTCTTTAGGATGACGCTAATATGCGCCATACTCCGACAATTAGAAGGTGCGAGTTTCTTCATTTGTGTTAGCGTATTGCATAACCATATTTTCGACGAATCATCGAAAAACTATGGCATACACATTTTCTCTGTATAAGAATAGGACTTGCATATTCCACGGATGGCGGCCTCTGCGAACGTTTTCTGTAGCCTTATTGCAATGGTGTTTTCTTGCCGTAACGGTGGCTTAATGAAGCTTTCCGGACAGGGAGCCATTCTACGTGATCATGGAGGGCACGCCACTTCGAACCTCGAGCTCGTCTCTTCGCACTTCTGACCCTATATTGTAATGCTGGGATATGCATGTCGCGCTAGAAGCATATTTGTGGTTTTGATTCTACCAAAGCGTGTCCATGAACTCTGACAGCGACTTCACCGTCGTGGAAGGCGCAGGATTGATGCGGAAACACTGCACGTTGCCGAAAGACGTGAGTGAGCAAGTCTCCACCGGACAGCACCCTGCGACTTACACGATTGGCAATGTGCCTCTCGACACCTCGAAGTATTGGAATTTTATACACAGGGAGATAAATCCTCAATGCGTACCGTACAAAATGCCACCTGATGAGCTCACTATGAGTGCGTTTGGGAGCTAAACGTTCTCGCTTCTCTTCTCTCAGAGTTGGATAGCGCTGCCTATCCCTGGATGCTCAGGCGCATGACTCAGAAGCAACGCTCACCCCTTCTTTGGTCATAGCATGGTTGCAGTTCGAGGGCAGGAGCAGTAGTGGAGAGCGGCGCGTGGTGTCCATTCAATCCACTAATGAGCGCTTGCCTCCAAGTGCGCATTCTCTGGTATCTACAAGTCCGCTCGTTCATTATGCATGTCAAGAGGAATACGGTAGTACTCATCTCTGATTTCCTCATTAGCCAAAATGTGAGAGACATAGGTCAGAGAGTTGCACGAGCTGTTGTGTTCTTTAAACAAGATAATAGATTTTCATCGCTTTGGCCGCTCAACAATCCTGAAGCTGATTTTAGGGGAAAACATACTGTTCACGTCAATGTGGGCGATATGAGACATCCGGCATACTTATGCGTGCCCTGAGCATTGCAGTGTCGCAAGTGTTTAAGGTTGGAACATGCTAATGTGGTTTTAACTGGCCAGGAGGCGTCCTCACGTTGTGCGGGTAGCCATGACGAACCTTTGCGTATGAACGAGGGGACGAAAAGCTCTAATTGCGACGGCCCCGTGAGGCAAAAAGCCGGCAGATCTCCAGCCCTGTGGGAATCGATGTATTGCGAAGCAGTGTGCGGGGAGCCTACCAAGTTAACGAAACGACCATGAGAGCACCAAGACGTAGGCAGGTTGTTCATGACCTACATAACATGCATGTCATTACATTCATGACATGACCTATCATTTATGTTCGCCATACACTTTTGTCATACTACGCTAATGTTGGTACATACCAAGTTAGCGAAATGACCATGAGAGCACCAAGACGTGGGTCGCTCTTTCATGACCTACCTGACATGCATCTCATGACATTCATGTGATGGCCTATCATTTATGTTCGTCATACACTCTTGTCATACTATGCCAATCTTGGTACATACGAAGACGTAGGCGGCTGTTTCATGACTACATGACACGCATGCCATTCTTCTCGAGACCTATCATTTATGTTCGTCATATACACTCCTGTCATTCTATGTGAGTTTTGGCACATACAGAGCTAACGGAACGACCATGAGACCACTAAGAAGTAGGCAGCTCGATCGGTAGATAGATACTGTAAATGTGGCAAATGTTCGCCAAGCAATGCTGCACATTTAAAAAAGGATGGCGCAGCACATGACTGCGAGAAGTTTTGCAAGCAAGGAGGCAGCAGCACCATTGTGCAAGTGGAGGAAGCGTTTACGTCTTCAGGAAAACTAAGATCTAAACATGAGCCCCCTCGCTTCAGTTACACCATTCTTTGCACTGCGAAGACTACGGTGCAGTGGAGCGCGCCTACAGTGTCCGCTTTCTTAATGTCACTGTGTCGCGCAATTCAAATTTCATGCTGGATAATAATGTGGACACCGCGACTTCCGTCTTCGGTGCCTACGAGGCGCTAAACATGAGCCAAACGCGGTTGTCTTCAGTGAGCCGCAGTCCGCTTAGCCAGGAGGCTCCCGGCGGCACCCCGCGGTGGCGCGGTATCTACGCCACGTAGCTGACTGCAGCTTGATGTCACCTATTGGCCAATATCAGCTGTCAAAGGGAGTGATGAAATAAAGCGTCCGATGACAAAATAAAACGTCCAGAAGAGCGTAATGACAGGGCCTTCTGTTGAAAAGAGCGCGTTTGCGAGCTCTTTTCACAGTTGGCTGAGATGTTCACAGCCGCGTGTGCTACCCTTTAGACTATGTTATTTCACCAAGCCCGAAGGGTGGTTCAGGGTCCCTTTAATGTGCCCCTACATCCAAGTACATGGGTGCTTTTGCATTTTGCCTGCATCGAAATGTGGCCACCGTAGTCAGAATCTGATAGTGCGACTGCGTGCTTAGCAGCGTAACACCAAACGCACTAATCAACCATCCTTAAGAATCCTTAAGAATTTTCCGCGTGCAAGTCAGCGCGTTCATATGCTTGGCGGCCGCTATTGCAATATCAAAAAATGTAGCTCGTGACGTGATTTTTTCGCCGCCTTGAATAATTACACACAAATATACTGAATTCTATAGTTTGAATATGTTTACCGAAGAACATTACTCACATTAACTTTACGATTTCCCTTCGCGTGTGATACTGAATGCCAGGTGGCAAACTATCTATGACGTGCTCATGTTTCAATTGCATAGACTGGTGCGCAGAATAAGCTGTAGTCTAAGACCTCAGTTAGACAGCTCTGCTTGCTAGAAAGAAGTGTACCACAGCCTATGCAGACCATGAAGGCCACGCAGACGCTGCCGGCTTGTGCCCTCGTTTCCCTAAGTGTAGTAGCCATGGTAGGGTGGCTAGAACAATACCTGTCGACGCGCCGGTCCTGCAGTGAAGTACCAGGTCTCTTACACTGCACAAACATACCCTTGCACGTTGTCAGAAAGCTGGCCGAGGAGCTCCAGTAATATGCTTCTCGCACTGAAGAAAGTGTACCTGCATACGCGCCAAGACCACTCCGCTGGTACAGATGCAGAAACAATGTGCTGCTGCGTGTGCGCCGCACGCTGCAGCTCAGCTCCAGAGGATCGCGGATGCGGCGCGGCGCGACCAGGAGACCGAGGCTGAGTGACAATGTCGACAAAGCGTGAAGCCCACACAAGGCGATAACCATCAAGTACCCTCTGTTCGTGTTTTACGCATGCCACACAACGCGTGTTTACTCAGTCAGCTTTGTTTACTGCAATCCATACTACCACTACAGCTACAAGTCGTACACTTCATGTAATACTCTAACTTGTTGCTAACGCATTCACTGCTTCAGTCTTATGGTGACACTATTTTTCAAATAAAAAAAATTGAGCAGTGGTCGGATTGGAACAGAGAACGCCTAGCACAGATGCTGTAACAATCAGACATGACGCTTTCCGCGATGTTGTATGTGCCGCGAACCATACGCTTGTGGTTTGTATAAGAGTAGGCTGTGCAGCAGCTATTATCATCATCTTCACCATAACATCTCCATTTTCCTGCCTTATGTCTGGAGTTCCTCCAAACAGCGTTGAGCAGCAGGATAAACTCGCATCACTAAGGCCGACTTTTTCACCTTTTGTTTGTAAAACTTTCCCCTTCTCCTGTTTAGTCAAGTCGTACCCGTTCAATTATTTCGCAATAATTTCACTTCGTTTTCACTGTTTATATTCTATCGGTATTTTTCCCGGTTTCGCCGGTTACGTCGATCGTCACGCCTAAATCCTTGAGAGCAACATGAACATCCATTTTTGTCACATGACAAGGCATATAAAGGTAGAGGTTTCTTTATAGCTTTTCTGAGTTAATCACAGTTATTATTCTACGGATATTTGCATTTAAAGAACAAACAGTAAGCCCTACTGCTCGTACAAGGTTTTAGCATTTGCTTTTGGGTCTTGAACATTTCGCATAGCTCATAGAAGAAGTGCCAGCATCTTGCAGTGAGTGTATCGAGTTCGAAGGAGCCTGTCCAGCTATTTGACATGCATATATTGGTGGCTTATGAAATACTAGCACTCAGAAACAGCTGTTATTTTCCGCTAAAGCTGTTTAGTGACAAACTACCGCTATAGTTCGCAGACAAGGTGCAGCTAGTGACGATTCGTGTTGCGTGCTCAAAGCACCTGCATGCGGCACTGCAAATCATTACAATATGGTTAACCCCCTAGTGCTGGGATTATTTATTGTGGTAGCAATTACACGGACCTCAGAAATGCTTTCAAGCCATAGGCGCCATTTCCTGAACAGGAAAGTTTGTTTGTATTTATGTTGTTTGTGAATATTCGAACTTTATAACTGTTATCACTACGTTAGTTTTTACTATGACGGACTAAAACCAGTTCTTCAATTGGTACGCATAGGTCAGTTAGCAGATGCAGCCGGCGCCGTCAGAAAAATGCCAGCACCTTTTTTAAGTACAACAGGTTCATACATAAAGCTCACTGAGTGTTGCAACTGTGCGTCTGTTATTTCCACATGAGGAATCCATCACGTGTTTATACTTTCTCGCTAAATTTTACCAGGAAACACCGTACTAAAAGCGCTTAAATGAACCGAAATGGTTCAGATGAAAAGTGAACCGCATAAATATCGCGACGCATGCGCATATGCAGACTCTAAGCTACAGCACCTGCGTAATGACCAAGCAGCTAATAGCACAGAGTAAAGTTTCTCTGTCAAAACACACCTAGCTGATAAATTCAAGGAAAGTAGTCTCAGAACCACGCTGCAGAGTTCTAGGACCGTTATATCACATTTAATCATGCTGGCAACTTAACCTGATTGAAACAAGAGAATGACATGTCAACTCGACATTTTCACGCAGGTTTCACGTGGGAAGCGCCTACGAGTTTCCTGAGATCTTCCGTAACACAATCGAAAAGGCAAAAGCTGTATTTGATTTGGCAGAGAGCATGGGCATTCACATGACAGTACTTAACGTTGGTGGAGGCTTTCCCGGAGGACTGAGAAAAGTTGACAAGTTTATTAAGGTATGAATTTTTCAGTGCGCACCTTTATTCAGTCTATTTGTGGCTCTGTACCAGCTGCTGTCAAATGCCATTGTCATATATTGTTGCATTCATTTCGTAGCTTATCCTTCCTTCAATTCACACCCAGAAGTTCGGTACATTTAATTCAGTCGATCTGCCTCGCTAGCACGCCGCACTTCGCGTTCATCATCACCAGAAAACTAGTGACTTAGCAATTTCTGTTACGACGAAAGCGATTGATTACTGCGTGACCAATCGGAGGACGCAACAGTCGCTTTCCTTTTCGTGAAACTAAAACTACAAAGTGCTCATATGCGGCAAACATTCAAGTTCGTTCAGTTGAATTACTTTATGGTTTGGTATTCGCGAAAAACTACGATTCATCCCTCACTTTCATGCTCCTATAGGGCCTGGCTCTTGCAGATAATTTTCGCCTCAGCCTTAGTTATCGTCATCCAACACAAGTCATTAATGTTTTCAGTAGAAAAAGGTAGTGCTGTGTAACATATTTATTACGTTTAAATCGTTACTGCGTTTCTGGGCAAACCATGCGCTACTTCAAACTGTGTTCAGAGTTTATGCTGGAAGTCTTCTCCAGTCGGGACGATATTTCACAAGTGATGAAATTCCTCTGGTCATGGAGGACCAGAATGATGATCACTTCTGTTTGCATGCAGGTGTGCGAGAATATTCGTTCGGCGACCGATCTTCACTTCCCGGCGTCGAGTGGCGTAAAGATCATCTCCGAGCCTGGGCAGTTTTTCATCACATCATGCTATGCGCTGGTCGTTCAAGTGATTGGCAAAAGGCACAGAGATATCTTAGTGGATGGTATGCACGTTGCTCACTGCTGATTCCTCTTAGCTAGCTGCATGATGTGATTGTTTAAGTGTTCCGCACGCAAAGCAGCTCCAGAACAGAGGCCATTCGACGGTGCATTTATTACCGCCTTGCCTCCTGAGCTCAAGAGATCAAGTAATTAGAAAACACTAAGCCAACCTCTGGCTTCGGATGGCACATGAAATCATTAGCAGCTTACAGCAAATGCGTGTACGTCTAAAATTATCTTCGTTGAAGTCAGTCACTTGTACGTCTAAAAAGCCGTTCGTCAAATTGAGTGGTTCGAGTAATGAACAGCGCGGAGGCAGGAAATCCACACTTCAGGTGTGGTCAGCACTGCTCAGCTTTAAAGAAACGAGAAGGCGTGCATAACAAGACCCCTGTTTTCGGAATTTGAAGGCTCCTATGAATGCTATTGTTTGCGAGAAAAGTTTTAAACTCTAAATTGCATAAAAAGACGATGTTATTATTACCGTTGTCCTCCATCTTTCGCCCCAGCCATAGCATAGTTTTCCCTGTCACGATTAAGAGGCCCGCTGCCTCCCGTCCAATTCAGCTCAGTCTCTTGGTTAGGTCGAAGCCTTTATCTTCTATTCTTTCTCTTCCAACTCAGTAGCTAGCCAACCGTGTTCCAATTACACAAATAAGTTAGTAACTACCATGCTTCGCAGGTGTTTATTGTGTTAATCAGCAGTGCATGGTGGTAGAACTCGTCCCAACGGAGAAATATTTCACACAACGGCTATTATGCATCCGAGCTGAAGATGCTGCTCACAGGGCCAGTATTCTCTGGAAACGGTGTCTTAAATGTGCTGACATAGCTTGATCGCCCGTCTTTGTGTATGTCGGCCAAGTAGTATTTGAATTGACGATTCATAAATTATAAGTAAGCCAACGCGCTCTGCTCTTCTGATAATTTAGGGACAGATCTCATACTGTCAAAGTGCGATGCTTGTATACTGCTCAAAGGTGAAGAAGTACTCTTATGTTGACGCACTCAACTGTTCGTAGGAATCAGTCAACCTCACCAAGACGTGTTCATCAATGAATCGAGAAACAACTGCGTATCGCGCCCTCTTTACGACTTCTTGGACGTGAGATACTGGCCACTTCAGGTGAGTATGCCACGCCACTTATATATGATCTGAGCGCACGATAATAGTCTGCGTGCCTGGCATATCGCAATAATCTAATAATCGGTAGACGCTTGAATAGACTTTCCGAAACGGGTTTTATGCAAATGGATCAGGACTCTGTTCATGCCGCAACACTCCTCGCAATATTTCGGTTTTGTTCGTTTTAGTACAATTAAGCACATATATCGGGGAAATTTATTATTAAGCTTGTATATGGGGTTAGTAAAGAAATGTAATTTTTACCTCTACAATGTGGAGAAATAGGGAGACAACAGTGAAGAATGGTAAACAACTTGCGGTTGTTGTAAATTGCAGGTGCCTCGGGCAAGTATCCCTATAAGTGAGGAGTAGTAACAAGAAATATTCTAAAGAGTAATAGTTCGTTCAAGTTAAGAACTTGGGTGAGCAATGTTGCACTTCCTCTATCTTTATAGTTGTCGGCGTCTAGCGTAACTGGAATAAATAAAAAAAAATATGCATATCTCAAACATTACGAAGACTCCATAATCAGGTTTTGGCTGTTCTCTTCGATAAAATGTATAATCAATACACCATTCAGTGAATACTTTCCTACACAGTCGAACCTAGGAGCTATCAAAGATGGTTAACAGGGAAAGGAAAACCGTTCAACATGCCCGGGCGAACGAGAACAAAAGCGGTGTCGTTAAGAAATGAATAAAGTCACAGTTTTACGTGAAAGGCGAAGCATCGATTGCGATAGCAACCTAGTAAACAGCTAATCCAAGTAAGAGTAGTAGATTTATCGACCGTAGGCTTGTAAAGCTTCGCTTGCTAAATAAATTGGCAAGCGTGGTGTCTTGCTCGCACAAGCAAACATGAACACGTCTCACTAGATGACTGCGGGAACTCGCTGTGAGAATGCTGGAGTGAGGAAGCGCGGCAGTACCAGCGAGTGAATTGGCCTTCGTGTGGCCTCTGGCATCAACATGAACTAAGCGGTGAAAACGCAGTGCATATGACAGATCGCTTTCAAGCTAGGGCCCGCACGGCCACCCCATACGCAGCGGCCACAGGAGTAGAACGCCCCCTCCCCTCCCTGACCACGCCTTGGTTTCTTGCGCGCGAAGGAAGATGGCTCGCTTTCTCCTCGCTTTCCTGCTGTGCGCGCGAGATTTAGCCGCCATCGTCGGTTCACCCTCACAGGCTTCCACTCGCACATACAGCATACAGCGCGCGCGGAGGATTTTATCGCCCTTGGACTTCATACGAAACATCACGGCGACGCCGAAAACTACGGGAGAAATGCGCCTGTAGTGTTCACACAATTGCTAGCGCAACAAAAAGTGCCGCAAACTCAAGGGACACGGATGTGTTATAGGTGTTATAGGTGAAAATGAACGGAAGCAGCTTTCGGCAGCATGGACGACACGTGGCAGAAAGTGAGTCGGGGGACGGGATCAGGAGGAGGGTGAAATAGTCAGATATCGTTGGAATTATTCTGCGGCATTTCGACCGTACTCGCTTATATACAAGGCCAATTGTAAAGCTTTGGAAGTTTGTCTCGAGCTGCAGTGCCCTTGCCGCAAAAGTGGTGCTCGTGAAGCCGACAGCATCTGCGGGAAACGAGGAAACTAACTTTCTTTGTCAAATATTCCAGTAACTACTTTGCATCTCGTACTTTGAAATTGCATTATTGAACCGGTTGCAAACGGGGGGTAAAACAAATGTTGCCACGCAAGACGAGGAGGGTGCCAAAGTATTACTCTGGTTTCGAGGGAGCACTATAAGCATGAAAGTTGCTTCTGTAATTAGCAGAGGTCATATACGCATCCTTACGTGTGTGTTTTTTTTTTCACAATGCTTTCCGAACCAATTACATATTTCACCGTTAGCCTAGACAGTGAGTGATACATCTTTGTGCATTGTTTCTCTGCTTTCATAATGCGTTCCAAACTAACTACCTATTTTACCGTCACATTGAAGTGTGAGCAACATTTAAATGTCACGCAGATTTGATGACCTCCATACAGTGCAATAAAAGCACTTGTTAGCTAAAAAATGCTGAAAGTGGGTTGGATTAGAAAAGTATGCAACTTTTTATGGTTTGCCATGTAACTGCACTCTGTTTGGAAGTAATCGAGTAATACATTTATTGTTACTGGTCTATTTACTGCACAAACAAGAGGGGACAAGATGAACATTGACTGGGAAGGAGGACACAAACTGACGCGAAGAAATGCAAACTACCAACTAGTTTACTGTCAGATCAGATCCGACATTTATATGAATAGAAGGATGCACTGCGTCTGCTTGAACAAAGTTGGGAAGGAAACCAACAGATTCTCTCATATCGCGTCCTCCCAGTTCTTGCTAGCTATTCGTTAAGTTTTCCCGCATATACGTGGCCTCACGTGCGTGCGTGATTTCAGCGTTAGGGAGCACAACTCGAGGCGTTCTTGCATGTTGTGGCACTTGAGATTGTACTTCTCAAAGATCTGACGACTCTTTTACGTGGAGTGTTGCGCATCGCACACTGTTCATGCATTCTAAGGAGCACATTCTTTAATTTATGTGACACCAGCTTTAACTTTAAGTGTAGTATCTCAGTTATTGTGCGAAGAGCATATTGACAAGACAAGTGTACTTGTTTATCTTGTTCCAATGACCACTTTTCACCGGCTAACGAAGGTTGAACGTAATCGCTCAGTTTTTTTTGGTGTTATCAACAATTCTAAACATTGCCTATTTTCACCGAACATTATGTAATGAGATTCAATGCGTGACGCGAATTGCGTAGTACTCTCTGGAAGGCACGTGTTCACCAGCGATTACGCTGGAACCTGTGACGAGTCAAGTATACAAACCGACGCGCTTGATCCGTAGATCCGCAGTCCCAAATACGGTGGCAGCATTTCGATAGGGGCGGAATACGAAAACACCCGTGTGCTTAGATAGGTGCACGTTAAAGAAACCCAGGTGGCCCGAATTTCTGGAGTCACCCAGTACGGCGTGCCTTATAATCAGATCGCGGTTTAGCATATAAAACCCCATAATTTAAATAATTGTAACACAGTTGTACAGCCAAGCTGTCAACCTCTATTTGGAAGGCTGCGCGGCATTTTCCTCAGGAAAAAACATATTTGCAGTGATTGGAGCGAAAAGTGCGCGCATTGTTTTGCATCGTAGCATTTGTTTCAATAAAGAACAAGCCCAAAATGAGCATCCAAACCACATAATTGATGATAAGGCGCTCGTACTAACACTGCCACACACATAGCGCTCCCTGCATACGTTTCCAGTAAAGATTACTGCTGCACAAGCTCGCACGGTGACGGTAGCTTGTGACGCGGGGAGTGACGCCTCTAGCCTTTCATGTGTAAAAGAACCAGTTTAGCAACTGATATGTCATTGTTGTTGCAGCACAGCTAAGGGTAGACAACGCATAGTTGGACCCCTGAGGAGCAGCGTAAATACAAGGTGTGGCAAAGGGAAAAGAAACGGCAGTAGAGCCAGCAGCGGCCTGCTGCCAAGATTGATGAACTTCGTTCCTAAGAGGCTTGTTGTCGTGTGTGCTTGTCGCTCGTGCTTGGTTTCTCTGGTGCAAGCACCCTAACCCTGCCGGGCTTGTCGCTTGCGCTGAGTCTCTTGAAGAAGAAGCGTTGCACACCCGTCTCAGCATTTGCAGTGGTGGTTTACAACAGCTTCGCTAGGCATAACTGTCGCAGGGCGAGGATAGCGCGTCACTTTTTGATGCTGTGTTCTTCACAGTCACTACAACGGGACCTCTGATGAAGGTATTTCTTTGAGCAAAGGAAACCACCTTCAAGCCCAAGCTGTGGAGACATCGTCAACGTCGCCACGGACGATCGAGCTAGCCGCAGGCTGCAAAAATTACCGCCGGAGCAAGGATTTCTACCAGGACTTCCAGGAAGATCAAGGCCAAGCCAACAGCCGAAAAAGAAGCACACGTGTCTCCGATAGTCCTGAAAAAAACCCAGGGAGCCACCGACCTTTCGCGGGTGCTCGGCAGAAGACTCCGAAAGCTAGCTGCATACAAACGAAAGTGTTGCGACATTCAACAACTGGAACCCTCAGCACAAGTTGCTCCATGTATACTTTTTCTTGGAAGATGCAGCGAACACCCGGTTTGAGAACCGATAGCTGACACTAACGACATTGGACCTGTTTCGCAATAGCTTCCTGCAGACCTTTACGACCACCATGCGCATGTAAAGGACAGAAGCTCTACTAGAAGCCTGATTGCAGCTCCCGAGTGACAACGTTGAAATTTGCACCGATGATATAACCCGTCTGTTCCGCTATGCTGACCCGAATATGTCTGAGGAGAAGAATCTTTGTTTCCTCATGCGGGGACAGATGCAAGACCTATTCGCCGGAATACTTTACGAGCTACTGAAAACCGTCACGGAATTTTCATCGAAAGCCACCCACATCGAGAAGACGCCGGAAATGCGCACCAGACATTACAATTGCCAAATGGTTACGCCGATGTACGAGGACCAAATATTCGGCGCCGACTGCTTGCGCGAGACCATTCCAGCAGTTGATCGCTAGGAGCTATAGAGGATGTTCCCAAGGTCGCAGCCTCAGGTTACCTCGGTCTCTGGCCTTGTGCGTGAAGAAATCCAGTGGTCGTTCGGAGTTCCCGAAATGCAGCATCACCACAACCCCAACTTGAAGCAATTACCTATGCTGCCGTCGCCCGCCGTCAGCTTCTTTAACCACGTCCATGGCCGAGCCCGGTAACTGCCACAGCTCCTTCGCCTGCGGCGTACCACCGCCAGCCTGTCCACCTGTCATCCCGCGCAACTCCCCGAGGAAGACAGAGGTCTGGCGCGCTCCCGACCGCTGCCCGCTTTGCTATCACTACGGAGAAGCGGGCCACGTCTACCGCCAATGCCGATAACAGAAATGGGTCCACGGGGCTTCGCCGTCAATGCGCCGCGTCCACAGCTTGGCGAGCGACCACTTGACATCGCGGACTACATCACTGCAACGCAGTGGAGACCCCGACGACTTTCGCCTTCCCCTTCGCTGGGACGTTTCTTGTCGCTGCAGCACGGACCATACATAGGACCAGCTGGAACCCCATTATCTGGAGCCCATATCTGAAAACTAAAAGCACCATCCGATGGAGGTGCGGTTGCTCTTCGTCAAAATGCGGACGATGCACAGACGCCCACAACGGCGTTGCAAAATTAACAGCGCATTTCTGCGGCTTGTATGACTGTAATAATCATGTAACTTTTCGCTTGTATCTGTTCTCTCTAAGAAAGATTTGAAATACATGCTGGGGCTTAAAAGCGCGCTATGTTTGCGGAACCACCGCTTTCTAAAATTTGGGGGACGCTTAAGCTTGGCCTTTAAGCGGGGAGCACGATAGCTTTTAAAGATCTCTGACTGTTTCTCACGCTTCCTGGCAACTGCAGCTTATGTAACCGTAACGTTTACCGGGAAGCGCTGGTGGCGAATGCTATGCCCGAAGGCGAGCTTTCCAGTAGAAACGTGGCATTTTGTCTGGGAACTAAATGCGAGAAGGCGAGCGACATCTGGATGGTGCTGCTGCAAGGAAGTGAACCTGGCGAACTATACCCTGTGAATGGTAGCAACCCTGGAAAAGGGGTTTATGTTTGAGTGTCTTCGCAACAAAATTATGTTTTCTCGTATATTGAAATTACAATCAGACGCTCTGTTGTATGTAGGTTCTGTGCAAGTCGTACTTTACATTTTTTTATGCATTTTACTTTCAGAAAGTCAATTAGTTCTGTAATGTATCTGCGCTACACGGAGGGCCTGTGTGGTTGGGCATGCGTGGTTGGGAATGACTTTTTGCTGAAAGACGGTCGACGCTGGACGTGGTTTGCCAACGCCGGCTTTTCGGGAACACTTGGCCCTTAATGCTATCGCGTTAAAACCACCTCGACGGTGCCGCAACGAAACGCCGCCATCCAGACGACGCCTCAAGAGAGCCCAATGACGCGAAATCACAGCACCCGGACAGGATACGACGACGCCGGGATCCGACGCCACGGCCTAACCGCCTCACAAGGCGAAGAACCGCCGACCTCGATGAGTTTCTCGGCGGTCACGAAGTCACCGCTCTAGTGGGTACAAGAGCCGACTACTCCATCATAACTTCATTATTCGCCGCCCATTTGAAGAAAGTCAAGACGGACGGCCATATCCAGACAGCTGGAGGACACCTGATAACCGCCACTGAAATCTGCACCGCAAGAGTAGCAGTTAATAATCAGACTTACCCTGCGACAGCAATGCTCACGTGGCGTTAAACTCGGCACGGACTTCCTGATCCAGCACGGCGCAATCATCAACCTGAAGTCCAAGTCCATAACGCCATCTGCACGCCATATGATATTGCCGCAGAGCTCTCTGAGTCACCATTCCTTGAATGTACTAGTTTATCTTCGTCCGATGACTGTTTTTTCACCGGCTAACGAAGTTTAAACGTAATTTCTCAGTGCAGCACACGCCTGCATGTATCGGAAGTTTCCCGAATGCTATCGGTAGTTCTATATATTGTGTGTGGTCACCAAACTACACCGTGACAGTGTGTTTTACACCACTGTACAGCTAGCTTACTGACATAATGAAATAGAATGACGTGCAATATCGTCATCTTCAAATTGCTATTGCTTATGCAGGAGCCACTGGAGAGAGCGCGCGACCAGCTGACTACAGTTTGGGGAGGCACCTGCGACCCAGTGGACTGCCTCGATAATGCCAAGCAGCTATTCGATGTCCGCGTTGGCGAGTGGTTGCTTATGGACAACGTCGGTGCATACTCACTGAGCAGCGCAACAGGCTTCAACGGCGTGCCGTTCCCGGTGGTGCATTATATCGTTCCGGAAGACAGAGTTAGCTTTGTGCAGCACATACTCGATGCTTCGCCTTTGATCAGTGGCTACAGCCAGCCCGAAAGCGTCCTGAAGAAAGCCCTCCTGTATCTTTGGAAAAGAGAAACTGCGAGACGTAACTCACGGATTATCGCATCGTCATGTGAGGCCAGAGTTCCTTGAAGTTATTACTGCATTAGCAATCTTATCTCAAATTAGGAATCCATTCTTTTAAACACTTTCTTCAGTTGTGTGGTGAGGATGCACCGTATATGCCATATGCATATTTGCTATTGCACACGCCTCTTCTAGTGCACGGTCTTTCTAGCTTTGAAACAAAGAGGCCAACTGTGCTTCTTTTTTATTCAATGATGAAGGGGGGAAAAGAAGAAAAAGCATCGATATGGAAATGATACCGGCATGGTCTGAAAAGTTGCAACATTATAGTCATAAGCGAGGCTGCATCCAAGCAAGTTTACCTAATGCCTCTTTTCCGGATCGTCAACTCAAATCGGCGCCCGCTATATATAGTAAGCGTGTGTGGGAAATCAGTAACGTTACAGCATTGATATGAGTTGTGCATCCGCGAGCTCAATATATATGAAGCTTCCATAAATGAACGCTCTCCTCTTATTGCATGTGCAATAGGTGGCGTTTCGGTTAATATTTCCTGACCTGGCTTAGCTCCTTCTGCACTCAACTTAATTGTAAGCTCTTTGAGATTGCGAGGAAAAGTGTTCCCCTTACTTAAACCTTTAAACCTAGACCCATTTGTCGGTACCTTTGGCATGTATCTAAGCATGTACAATAAATACTAACCTTTGAATGCCTTACGTTGCATGTACACGTAAATGAATGAACTGTCACTGTTATTGCCTATTTAAGCCCTGTCGTCATACCAAACAATTATTTTGTGTTTCTGCCACTGCTAATGCGTTTTTATGATATTTTCTCTGGAGAAAATGTTTTTATTCAACCATTGTGCAAGTAATATATTGATGCGAAGACAAATAACTACTTTGAATTTACTAGCACGCTTCGTTTGCCTCAACGCCAGTAAACGATCTACTCTATAAACGCGGTATCCTTTATGAAGGTGCCGCTGGTTAACTTAAGTAGTGTTATAAAAGCCAGCAGGCATGGATGTTCTGGTATTTTTCTCTGGTACTTAACGAAGCAAAGATGGAATGAAAATTGACGGTGGTAATATGCAGTAAATGTACCCCCGCACCCACCTTACTTCAGCCATGGTTTTCTCCGGTAAGCTACACTCCAATACCAGCTATTCAATATGCACAATAATCTGGCAACACTGGCTGCGTCCGCCATCTCTCCTGAGTCGCAGTTGCAAGCGCCTGTATGTTGGGTGGCCTATAGACCATATTTTCATAGGCGCCGCCATATAGTGGACGCAGTGGCGCCGCCTATGAGCAGCGCCATACTGGCTTGGGTGAAAGCGGTCTTTTGCATGGCAGGTATACGCTCGGCGGTAGGTTCTGGCGTTTGTTTTCGCGGTCGTACTGTCTGTTTAGTATGACGCGCATTTCCTACGTGGTAAACGGTTCTGTGAGACGTGCTGAAGTGGTTTAAGGTGTGATGGCCGGAATTTCTGCTAAGCGTTGAGGGGGACGGAACACGCAGCGCGATGTGCGCGCGCATATTTGAGCCTACAATAAGCCTCGGAGATCAATTGTGAATTTCCGAATGGTCCAATCATTAATGTGACTTTATTGTAGTATTATCCTCTATTTCTAACCTGCGGTTTAGGAGCCATGAAACATACGCGACGATCGTAACAGCGTGCGTACCGTTCTGCTACGATAGGAGCTGTGATGTTATACTTTGACAAGCGTTCAAGCTGTTCGCTGCAGGTTACATTGCGTGACTACTTGGTTCGATGGATGAGGTTTCCGCCCCTGAATAAAATAGTTTTGGCAAGTAATAGCAGCATACCTTACAGTCTGAATTAAGCTTGTCCAGCAAATGGACTGTTTACGAACCGCGCGAGCGTCCTAAGCAGTGGTAGGTGCTGGACTACATGTATATTTGCTCTATATACCGCATGGTCCAAGCATACGGCATCAGCGGTTATATATTTATAAACGTTGTGCGGCGTGACTATGCGAGATCCTATTGTGGCGTTAGCCCGTTTTCTCTTGCTTTTTCGAGAAAGATGACGATAACCGAAATTTTCTTTTTTTCGGTTGTGTTCGTTCCGTTCTCTACGACGCACTCACGCGTTTTAAGGAAATTTTGTCCTCAAAAATAGGCATCGCATTCTTTTTATGCGATCCCTCTCATATATTACGTCTGTATACAGGCCAAAAAGGCAATGCCGAAGCACACAGCTTACATATGTATCGTGCTGGTTCACCAACCGCAGTGAAGGCTGTGTTGAGCAGCGCCATCGGCCTCATGCAGGAAGGCTAGCGTAGACATATGGTAATTTGAAGCCTACTAGACTTGAAATGCGCGAGAACGATGCCGGTGCATCACAAATATTTGATAGCGCCTGCCGCTTAGATGTTTCGTGGTTGCCTTAGGTTGGCCGTGCACGAGCATGCGCTCTTATGCTTTATGTTTTACTCCCTACGCCAAGCGATTCGATAGTGAGCAGATTTACCATTTCATGCTGCTAATACAGAGACACCGGTTTTCTTTGTTGAATTAAAACCGATATAAGCAAAAGAGTTCACAACTCATACACACACCTCGACTGATAATGTGCGTACACCGCGGCTGATGAAACGCGTCACATTTTTGCGCCTCCAAGAGATATTTCCGCCTACTGTAGTTACCGATGCACCGAAAGGCTTCCCTGACGACCATATATGAACGGACATGGCGTAAATTTCGCAAAGTACGATCTGAAACATTCCGAAATCGTTCCGCAGCACGCGACTGCAATACTTTCAAGCAGCGCCGCGCCGGATCGCCCAAGCCAGAGAGGAGGAAAGGCACTCCGCGCGCCCTATCCTCCTCGCCCGATGAAACGATGAAACGGTCAATAATAGTGTGGCATGGCAATAGTCTCCGTGTGGCTTTTCAGAACTCTGGCTTGTCGTCCAGTTATACGGGACGATGAGCTTCATTGTGCCGCCGCGAATGAAGGAAGCCATGGTCGCTAGTTTTTGCTTCCTTGAATATCCGTCGGGACGCCATTGTCATGAGGGCGACTGCTTTGAAGCCGAAACCTTGCTGAGCCTCTTCTTGCTCCGTTATCTCGACGCAAGAGTTCACGTGTTGGGCCACCACTGGCCAAGGAGATTTAGGCTTCAATCCTCCTCTTTCATGTTCCTGTGCTGCCATCTGACGCACGCCGCTGGAAACGTTTTGGAAGGGTGTAGGGTATTACACCGGTTGGTTTGTGTACCTACGCCCATGTTGAGTGTGCGTCGGTTGTGCGGTTCGTGGATCGCGATTAATTAATGGTTTCTCCGGGGCAGCATGTCGTTCACCCATCGAGTATAGTGGGTGAACAGGCCCGAGTGCGCTGTTGTGGTAACAGCACGGCCGTTAAGGCACGCTGAGTTCCGTCTGCCGACGCGGCTGCCTTGGGTTCGTTGACGCTGATGTCTGCGATTGCACATCGCTTTTTGTATTCTTTTTACACACTCACTAAAGATTTCGCATATTCAAGAAACCTTTGAGCGCAGCCTTCCACGTGGGATTTGCCAAAGCGGTGCATTTGTTTACCTCTACAGCTTCACATCGCTGTTAGCTTCGGTTATTGTAGAAACGGCGCATCGCTGATGTGAAATAATCTCAAAACGTAGCAAAACAAACAGACGAGTCAGTATGAGCGGCCGAGTACCTAAAACTGCAACTGTGATCCAGACACATATATATTACGGGCTGTTACTACTGATTCTTGCTTTTGTTTAACTTCATCATACTTACAGTTTGCGCGTGCTATAAAGTATTATTAGAGACAATTGTGCACGGCATAAGTTCCCACTTATATGCCGTGTAGTTCTCGCGCGCAAAGGCGGATGCCATCGCTGACACCGTAGGTAACTGAGCGAGTTTATGCTGCTGTATCGAATGCACTGTCTCTTCTTCCCTGTTTGACGCAGAGGTAAACAATGCTTCTTTGGAATTAAGAAATATCAGCATAACAACACACACAGACCCACCATCTACGGGAATGCGACCGGCAGCGTTCGGGAACGGTGACCAAAGTACGAGATGTTGGCACAGCGCTGTGTCGCCGCTTGCCGCTTATTGTGTACATGCCATGCGAAGTGAAGAGTAGTTATCAAATCGCAATAGGGCCGCAACCTAACTATAACAGTGGTTTCCTTCGTCCTGACTGCTTATTTTTTAAGTCCAGCTCCATCGGCAGCGGGTGCACAAACTCGACGGGGTCAGGCCTAATCCAAACTTCGCTAAACAGGATCAACATTGACTCAAACTTCACGTGCACGGCTTGAGAGGACTGAAGCTCGTGCATTTCAACTTCGAAGGCATGTCGACGCATTTTGAGCGCGAATTATTATATGTACAAGCGATTGAGCTGCAGCTATCGCGTTGTCGGTTCGACGGCTAATCACGTAGGGTTCGGTCAAGCTATCACGGTCGATACTCTGATTTTGTCGGTGCTGTCGACACGAAAGCCCGTCGCGCTCTATGACAACTCGCACCCGTCGGTTGCGTCGTTGTTGGCCTATTACGATCAAATGGTCTCAGTAATACAGTGCTGAATAGTCGGCCAATCGTCGGCGTCAGCGTCTTGTCGGTCTCGTATATCAACCGAATGTTACCACGCCTTAAAACAGTACATGAAGTCAGGCACGCGCTGCCACCACCAGCAACAGTGGGCCGACGCTGCAAGAATACTGCTTCAGTAACGTGTTTTTGAAGTGTCACCCAAGTGTAACGCAGGGGTTTATCGATAAATTTGAAAGCCGTCAATGCAAAGCGGCAACTACGTAGTTCACGGTGCAGTCCGGACCAAGCCCTGGCCCTTTTCTGTTTTAAAGTAGAGTTGCAGTCTTACGCACGTTTTCGGCCCCGCAGCGACGTCGAGCTACCAGTAGGGTTTCAACGCGGCACATGGCACGAGCGTTTGCAACAGCGCGCGTCCGAGCGCTTTTTTTTTTTTCGGGGTAATTTCCCCCGATATCTGGCCGCGCGGCCGCGCGTGCGTCCCTTCCAAAGCGTTTCGAGACTAATGCGCTAGTGCAGGGCGCATGCGCCGTGGAGCCGTGAAAGAGGCGGATCGCGTTGCGGTACGCTCCCTGTTCTTGTTTCCTTCGTCCATGTTACGGTGCCCTTTTCATGACGCCACTGTCAGTTGCCCCCATTGTCAGACCATGGATGTGATGCCGTCGTTGCCGCGCCATAATCGTCTACCTGGTCACAACTTCACAAAGCGTTAGCTTGCCAATGCTGGCTGCGTGGCGTAATGCTCCCTCCTACATATTAAAGTGAAGCTTTCGTTGCCTGTTGCTTCGACTTTCCCACTGCTGCTGCTGCTGCGCCACCGCCGCCGCCGCCGCCGCTGCTGCTGCTGCTGCTGTCTGGTACACAGCGTCGGAGGGTGATTTAGAGCATGTGTGGACATGACAAGAGCGAGTCAGAGAGGCAAGGGGACGCGAGAAACTCGCTTTCACTCCACCGCGTCGAACGTGCACAATGCCCTCTGGAGCTCCCTAGGCGCCGCCACATTAGCCTCTTCGCAGCTGTAATTATCCGTGACTCCCCTCAGAAGCATTGCAGCGCTTCCCTTTCTACTAACGTGCGAGTCCAGAGTGGACGTTGAAAAACTGTAGAGAGGATGGAGGAGAAGAGGCAGCTCTCATACAAGGGGGGAGGGGGAGGTGATGTGAGAAGTCAAGGAAACCCTACTACTATATGACAGCGGTTGCTTGAAAACTGGATAAGCTTAAGCTCAAGGTACAGTAGAGTACGCTGCTGCTATTTCTGAAAAATAAACACCGTGAAAAAATGTCAAGCCGGCAATTTACACAGAGCGTGCAGAAACAGAGCCGCACTAATTAAAGCACACCGCAGGGTGCAGGCGACACTACAGAAGCGTTCGACCGTCAAATCATCACTTCTGTGCCCGCCATGGCAGCTTTCCGGCTATGACATTGCTAGAGGTCGCGGATTTGATCCCAACGGTGGCAGCCGCATTTAGATGGGGACGAAACCGAAAACGCACATGCACTTCGATTTCGGGACACACTAAAGAACATCACGCTGTCAAAATTAATCCGGAATCCGGCATTATGGCGTGCCTCATAATTTCAATGTGGTTTTGGCACGTACAGCCCCATAATCCAATTCAAGTTTAATTGTTCTGCCACGGTGGGATGTGCCATGTGAGGCAATGACAATGCTCAACCCTCTCAGAGGTTATGAAATATGGCACACAACAACGCCTCAACCAAACATCTCTCCCTGCGTATTCTGTGTACTGCGCAGACAAACAGCAGTGGTGCACGCAAGGTAACGTTTAACATCAACTCACCACTCTCCTCTTAGGCTAAACTCTGAAGAAATTAAGCTTTAGCCGTCAAAATCACCGCTAATTATCGTCAATCAAAGCATCCAGCACAAAAAGATTCGCTTACATCGATTCCCACAGTGCGTGGGACCTGCATAATATTTTCTTTCCTCCATCCACCGCAATCACGTTTGGATGACGACAGAATGATAACAATACATTATTGACGAAGAAAAATCGACGTCGATGGAACGACGCTGGTGGTAAAACGACGATGTCATGACCCGGCATAATGAACGGCATCATGACCCGGAGCCCATACCTACTGGATCAAGCGATGAGACAACTTGAGCGACTGCGTCGGGGTAGAAGGCGCGACCACAATGGCATGACGAAAGTAAGACCAAGAGCCTTGGATCACAATGAAACGGCCACGACGGCACCACGACAAGGAGCACATACCTAACGGGCCAAGCAGGTAGACAAGTGCTGCTGAGCACGAGGTCGTGGAATGGAATCCCGACCGCGGCTGCCGCATTTCGATGGGTTCGATATGCGAAAACACCCGTTCACTTAGATTTAGGTGCACGTTAAAGAACGCCAGGTGGTCGAAATTTCTGGAGTCCTTCATTACGGCGTGCCTCATAATCAGAAAGTGGTTTCGGCTCGTAAAACCCCATAATTTATTTTTTTAACTACGCGTAAGAGGATGTATGTATGTAAAACTATGGATTATTCGATCCCGCGACCTCGTGCTCAGCAGCCCAGCACCAAAGCCACTGAGAAACCACGGCGGGTATGTATGTATGTATGTATGTATGTATGTATGTATGTATGTATGTATGTATGTATGTATGTATGTATGTATGTATGTATGTATGTATGTATGTATGTATGTATGTATGTATGTATGTATGTAAAATTATGGATTATCCGATCCCGCGACCTCGTGCTCAGCAGCCCAGCACCAAAGCCACTGAGCAACCACGGCGGGTATGTATGTATGTATGTATGTATGTATGTATGTATGTATGTGTGTGTGTGTATGTGTGTGTATATATGTATGTATGTATGTATGTATGTATGTATGCATGTATGCATGCATGTATGCATGTATGCGTGCATGTATGCATGTATGCATGCATGTATGCATGTATGTATGCATGTATGCATGTATGCATGCATGTATGTATGCATGTATGCATGTATGTATGCATGTATGCATGCATGTATGCATGCATGTATGCATGTATGCATGTATGTATGCATGTATGCATGTATGCATGCATGCATGCATGCATGTATGCATGTATGTATGCATGCATGCATGTATGTATGTATGCATGCATGCATGTATGTATGCATGTATGTATGTATGCATGCATGCATGTATGTATGTATGTATGCATGCATGCATGCGTGCATGCATGCATGCATGTATGTATGTATGTATGTATGTATGTATGTATGTATGTATGCATGCTTACATGCTGAGTGTATACCATAGTAGGCATTCTTCATTGCGGCGTAGTGTCTAAAATGCGGCCACCCCGACATGACTGTGTACAGCCACGCGAACAAAACCGCAAATATTTCTCTGCGAAAAAACCTTTAGGGCATAATGGCAGGTTTACTAACAACTTCATTATAAAATTAACATGCGTGAGTGTGCAATGCTCAAATACAAACGTGTTATTGATGTGGCTAACCATCACGGCGTTGACTCAATGCCTTCCGAGTCATTTCAGGAAGCGACAGATGCAGGAGACCATGCAATGGCTGCGAGCAAGGTAAGGTCTGAAAAATTTCGGCTGAGCCCATCACAGGATGACTGTCAATGTTGACGTCATTATCTTTAAAAGTACAATGTGACGACAACGGTATGGCGTGGTTTGGATGACAAAGCTGGAGACCTGGAGAGGCAAAGCCAAAGGGTGGGTCTAAAAATTAATCTGCAGAAAACTAAAGTAATGTTTAACAGTCTCGGAAGAGAACAGCAGTTTACGATAGGTAGTGACGCACTGGAAGTGGTAGTGGTAAGGGAATACATCTACTTAGGACAGGTAGTGACTGCGGATCCGGATAATGAGACTGAAATAATTAGAAGAATGAGAATGGGCTGTGGTGCGTTTGGCAGGCATTCTCAGATCATGAACAGCAGGTTGCCATTATCTCACAAGAGAAAAGTATATAACAGTTGTGTCTTACCAGTACTGACGTACGGGGCAGAAACCTGGAGGCTTACGAAAAGGGTTCTACTTAAATTGAGGACGACGCAACGAGCTATGGAAAGAAGAATGATAGGTGTAACCTTAAGGGATAAGAAAAGAGCAGATTGGGTGAGGGAACTAACGCGAGTTAATGATGTCTTAGTTGAAATCAAGAAAAAGAAATAGGGGGGCATGGGCAGGACATGTAATGAGGAGGGAAGATAACCGATGGTCATTAAGGGTTACGGACTGGATTCCAAGGGAAGGGAAGCGTAGCAGAAGGCGGCAGAAAGTTAGGTGGGCGGTTGAGATTAATTAAGAAGTTTGCAGGGACAACATGGCCACATTTAGTGCATGACCGGGGTAGTTGCAGAAGTATGGGACAGGCCTTTGCCCTGCAGTGGGCGTAACCAGGCTGATGATGATGATGATGATGCTGATGATGATGACGAAGCTGGAATCACGACGATCGAACGACCACGATGCAGCACAATGACGATACAACGGCTCTATGACGCCAGCGCAATGAAAACTCTGAAATGATGACGATGGTATAGCTGGGATAGCGTGACCACAGTGGCACGAGGACAATTTAATGACGATGAGTGATGACGTTAGCGTGATGATTAATATATCAAGATTAGGGCCGGACGATGACAATGACGAAGATGCAATGTCGAAACTTGGAACACGAAGCTGCAAAGACGGTGATATAGTTATCATAACGCCACCACAATGATGGCTTGGCAACCAGTGCACAAGGGTGATTGTAGGATGACGACGCGATGGCGACGATGGCATGACAATGGCGTCATAATCACGATTGAATCGCGACAGCATGATTAGGTTGGAATGGCGAAGAAGGAATGAAGTCAAACGAACGACGAACGCTGCATGACGATGTCAGCCGGACGACAATGGGATGATGCTTGTGAAATGATATGTCAACGGACGACGGCCGCGGGACGCCAACAGCATGACGAGTCGGATAACGAAGCTGGAATTAATATGATGCCAGGACCCCGACGGCATGACGACAACAAGCACATACCTAGGGCCCAATGTAGTTGACACTTGTATTTATTTTATTTATTTGAAACAAATCTTACAAGGCCCCTACATGGGGATTGAGTAAGGGGGGCATAGAATCAAGTAAGTATATACAATCTACTAACAATAATAATAATTAAAAAAAACACCAGCCAAGTGCACTTGGGTCACTAGATCAAGGAAAACAGTTATAGACAGACACGGACATAGCAGAAAATGCGTCAAATATCCTAGAATGCTGATTGCTTTAAAACAAGAACTCTGTATTTTGTTTTCCTGGTTAGTTTATCACCTTCTTTACAACGCGCGACAGTTGACGCGCATGTTCTAATTGTGCGCTTTCCGTTTACGCTACAGCAAAATGTAGTTGCTTTCCCCAGTCCTGCTGCGTCAGAAACGACTTAGATGCGTTGTTTGTTCGAGGTTATGCTGACGCGCTCATATTTTCCCTCCAATTTCCGCTCTAATTAGCTTCCTTCGGAAAATTTTGTTTATGGAGTTCCCACTAGTTGTTTTGATATTGGCACTTCTAAACATTTTGTTTCGTGTGAGTTGATGTCAACTGACTCGCATGGTTTCATGGAAAATGGTGCTCTGCAATCGGTAGTGTAAACTGCACTGCAAGCTGCTAATGAGAGTCGGAAAGAGTGATGCCATTGATATGAAGTTGCATTACCAGTACGTGGGATAATTTGAAAAGATATTGCTGCCAAGCAACGCTATGATGTGTTACGACACAGGTGTACTCCGTCAGTACTGCTTGTTTGCTCTGGATGTTTGTATGACATCGCAGTACATCGTCTTTTCTGGCTGGTGTGACCTCATGGGTTTGAGACCTACCTCTAGCATTAAATGCACCTGACCTTATAATGGAGTGCTTTATGGCATGGAATCATATCGCAGGAAATCACAGGAAATTAAATAAAAAACGTTTTGAATTCAATGAAAACATATGCTTTGGGAGGAGTTATATCTTTAGATAAAGAAAATGAAAGAGAAACAAAAGCGATAAGCTATCTTGCTCACCAATTTCGAATTCGAGCCCCAGCATCCCGGTGCTGCTTGCTCCCCAACGTACAAAGCTACTGCTCCAACACGTACCACGCAACGATGCTGGCACGCACTGCAGCGGTGCATATGGCCCACCGCAATAGGTGTCTTTTCTTCAGCATTCGATGATACATGCATTCTTGAGGCCTTCAAGATACCGACGTAGAAAAACAAACTAATGTTTGCATCAGCCCTATGCTTATTGGCAGCGAGAAGTTGAAGTAAGTTGGAGTCCTCGCCGTGACGTCCCTTTCGCGAGTGACGTCATGGCGAGGACACCGCTCGCGCCGGCTCGCTCGACTGCCGCGCATGCTCGTTCCCTTCGTGCACGCTCTGGGTTTTGGGATCGCCATTCCTACTTGCCGAGTAATATTTTTGCTGCTTTCCGCTGTCACGCCTAAACTAGTTTCTTTTTCGGAACCACGTTAAACGTAAAAAAATTTGCGACTTGGGTATTTCAGGTTAGGCAAGTGATAATGTTTAACTGATTTTGTACTGCAGTGTTGCGCCGGGTCTATGAATAGATTCTGTGTAAGTTAATGTCTCTAATTTCTGCATGCGAAATTTTGTATCAAGCTTCGCTCAAAATATTTCTTTCCCTCATAACGTAGTTATGACAAGCTTTGCGTTTTACACGGAATAGCGATCTTAGTATTTCTTGTCAACATTATAAACCCTATGTTACTAGGCTGAAACGCCTTCGTCAAGTTTTTTTTATTGAAATGTGGGCACTGTAATATTGCGCAAAACGCAGAGTTGAGCACGCATCTTTCATTAAAAATTTGCAACTCCGTTAACCCTTCTCCAAAAGAGGCACCAAAATAGTGTTGTTCATGGCTGTAAAGACGATTGCGCGTCATATATAAGCTTCCCGAATACGATAACAGCAATCACCTGAAAGCAAGTGTTCGTGATGACGATCAAGAGGGAAAACATAACAAGAGACGGAATTTTTCATAAAAGCCTATATAGTGATATATAGAATGTATCGACAATAAGGCTCACCCCTCCCACAGCGGAAGCAAGCGACGGTCACTATGGTATTACGGCGAGGCACGCATTCGCGAAACCCATTCACTCACTACAACTTCGATTTGAAACCATCAAGCAGTTCGGTACAGCTTCAACTGCTACGTCTAAACTATATTCGCAGCACTACAGCGCAGTTTAGGCTGCGTTAATGTATAAGAAGGAATATCTATATACCTTAATTCTGCATCACCATACCTCGAAGCTCCATGTATTATTAATCATACAAACTCAGAAATATTTGATTTGTCAATCCATTAAACAAGGCCTCGTATGCACGCCTCATGAAGAAGGCGCCCCAAGTCTCTCATAAATTCGCTTGATTTTTCACCTCCTCCGGTCAACGACGATACCATCAACGGTCCCACACTACTAATTAAAGTAGCTTCGGCTTCTTGCTGGGGCACATTGCGCCCAAATAGTTTGACCATATTTGTAAATTTAAACTTGTAAGTTTCTGAACTGAGTATAGCAATTTCAGCAAATCCACGACCCTTGGTGCTAATAAAGGTACAGTTAATTAAAATATAGTTTATTAATGCATTCGAACCCGCAGCCTTTGGTGTTAAATCAGGTATAGTTAGTTAAGGCACAGATGATAGAGTCAGTCAAGGCAGCTGACCCTGCGATCGCTCATAGGGGTGGATCGCGCGGCCTTTGGTGTTAATTCATCATCATCATCATCATCATCATCATCATCATCATCATCATCCTGGTTACGCCCACTGCAGGGCAAAGGCCTCTCCCATACTTCTCCAACTACCCCGTTGATGTACTAATTGTGGCCATGTTCTCCCTGCAAACTTCTTAATCTCATCCGCCCACCTAACTTTCTGCCGCCCTCTGCTACGCTTCCCTTGTAATCCATTCCGTAACTCTTAAGGACCATCAGCCTGTGTTTTGTAAGGATGTCTTATATATTGTGTAAAAAATATTGAATGTGTGTTCTATTATGTAATGCTCTTTCTTGATTTTTGTAGCCTGTGGTGCCGCCTGTCATCCGGGTGGCGTGGCCTCGTCAGGCAAAGTATGCCTTTTGCCACGTCACCCTGGACAACCTTTTCGTTGTCTTAAATAAATTCTGAATATATGAATGAATGAATTATTTTCCCTCCTGATTACGTGTCCTGCCCATGCCCATTTATTTTCTTGATTTCAACTAAGATATCATTAACTCGCGTTTGTTCCCTCACCCAATCTGTCCTTTTCTTATCCCTTAACGTTACACCTATCATTCTTCTTTCCATAGCTCGTTGCGTCGTACCCAATTTAAGTATAACCCTTTTCGTAAGCCTCCAGGTTTCTGCCCCGTACGCAAGTACTGGTAAGACACAGGTGTTATAACTTTTCTCTTGAGGGATAATGGCAATCTGCTGTTCGTGATCTGAGAACGCCTGACAAACGCACCCCAGCCCATTATTATTCTTCTGATTATTTCAGTCTCATGATCCCGATCCGCAGTCACTACCTGTCCTAGGTGTTAATTCTAGCGAAGTTAATATGAAATGCCCTCGAACTACTGACCTTTGTTGGGAGTCAAGTTTTCGACCTTCCGTTGTGGCATAATGTCTAAGCATCACATGGTGGTCACAATGCTTTCGCATTCATCCATGTAGACATACATTCACTTCTACGAAAAGTCAGAGACTCAATGACTTTTTGGAGCACCCATGGTCATGCGAACGCCGACATCTACGCCGGACTTTCTGCCTCATAAGTCGTATAATGATTTCGCATGAAAAAAGAAGAAGAAAGAGTGCCAAACCCCAAATCAGAGTCAGCCAACCACGCCGGAATATCAGAGTAGCCCAAGACAGGCAACAAGTCATTTAAACGCTGCACTTTCAAAAACTCTCACTTCATCATCTTGCAGATGCGTTTCACATCGTCGAAGGATAATTGTACGCAGGCGAACAGCAGGATTACTAATGAGGCACTGATGAGTTGTCACAAATACACGACATCATACAACGGGGAGCAACACACTCTTCAGACACACGATAAGAACGACGTCCTTGTTTGCAAGGCTTATATTTCAGCCAACGTCCGCAACCAATGTGTTTTTGTCAGAGACATGGAACTTAACGAGAGCCTCACGTGTGCTATTATAAGCCTAATCAGAAAAATTAAATGGTGTCACGATGTGGTAGTTTATAATGCAACTGGTAATGTAAAGCAATTGGCCAGTGTCGATATTTTAACGCCAGAATGTCACAACGCTGTAGAGTAATTACCCTTCACCAGTTCTCGTTTGTCCCGTAGAAGCATCACCTTGAGAGCTTCCTGTGGCTGCAGGTAGCCACTGCGTATGGGAGAACGTTCAACAGTCTGGTGAACCAGATTTACAGTCGAAGGTGGTGCTATGTAGTGAACCGTGGGGAATCCAGTTCCGTTGAAGCCGCAGACAAAGCTTAAAGTGTAGGCACCCATGTTGTCCATCACGAGCCACTCGTCGACATTCACGTCGAAGAACAGCTTCACACCATCGATGCGGTCAAGGGGATTGCACGTACCACCCCACAGTGTGGTCAACACATCCATGGGCCTTTCCCGTGGCTCCTGCAGTGCCAAATACAAAAAAGGACAGCAGGATCGGCAGTAACAAATTTGGTTGAAACACGATAGGGTTATCTCAACTACGATACACCATTTTAGCAAAACTTTTAGGATGACCTTTACGCAGGCAACTGGGTGTAAGGTAGACGTAGAACTTTGTATAGGTCATGAGGCGTTGTAAGAGGCTAATTTATATCACTCAGTGCAGCTAACTGCATCTAATTTGTTCAGCTCACCAGAACCGACGAAATAGCAAGTTTGGTTATTATCAGGATGAAACATACTCCCAGATTATTTATTTGTTTAACTTCAAAATTTTCTCAAGTCAGCCGACAAATTAGAAAATTTCCGGTTGCTTTGGAGGGCACCGAAGAAATTTAGGGTGGTGTCTGTCATGACACACGGCTGTTTAACGCTAGACCTACCTCTAAAGGCATTATCTTCACGTCAGAGAAGTCGTACATATAGCGGGAAATGCAGTTGTCCTTGCTCTCATTTAGAAAGACGTCCTGGTGCCGACGGAAAACTCCTGGTTAGAATATAACAAGAACATAGGGCAACGGGTTTTAGTTGGACGAAAAATCACGATCAAGAATTTAGAAAAAAAGAACGACAGCAGTGGAACATTCTAGGTTTCTTGTTATGTGGCTGTGCAACCTGCGAAATCAGATGTACACTGCATTATTAGAGCACGCACACGAGACGCTCAGTTTCATACTGTTGACTAGGTTGTACGAAAAAATAACTTTCGTTGGAAACGACTTGAAACTACTGCTCGCGATTAATTTGCACCAAATTTCTTATGGCGATGTCATGCAACTGCATAAACAACGGTTGCTGCAGTTGTGCAACATACTAGGTGAGCAAAAATTTTAGCATCTTCACACCGTTAGCCCTCTGTCGAGCTTTCCTAAATACGGTAATGCTTTGCAGAGGATGAGCAAAACAGCGAGCTAAATCTGCTAATGCCATATCCAGCTACACGTGTTTTAAGGAGACTATTAGAATCGATTGTGCTAGAATTCTGTGACAGGTGAAGGGAAAACTCCAGAATGTACAGCCACAACGTCCGCTCGTGAGTGAAACTAAGACACCCATTTTCTGTAAATACGAATTCCTTTCAGTAAATACGAATACCAGCTTGGCGTGAACGTGGCAGCCACAATGCATGAACTAGATGTCGCTGCAGCATTTAGGATACTTCTCGTGTTCGAGCTGTCATATTATCATGATTACATCACGTTTTTTGAGCCCAAGGGGCAGTGCCGTCATCTCGTGAGACTGTATTCAATAACATTGAGGAAGAATTGCTGCCGCGTTGCACCGCTGTCCGCGTCCTCCATTTAAAGAAAATGCACTGATTTTCTGCAAGCATCGAAGCGTGCGTGCGAGACAGTCCTGTGATAGTGCTTCACAAAATAAATTTAGGATGAAGACTGGGCTTCTTAACACACTTTCTGGTTGAAAACGCTGGGACTACTGTTAACAGGGAGTAATATTGCCGATATTTGGTCTATACTTTTATACACTCACGGTATTTAATATTTTACGGTGCATATTTCATGCGCCTTCGCAATATTACGAGCTGTCAGACTGAGCAGCATATATGCTTCGAGCGTAGCGATGCGACGACCATTGTGGAGCTGATTTTGCTGTGTGATACAGCACGGGAAAAGTTGGCAGGCGTTGTCTGGACTCTTTATCTTAAATTGCGCCTTCGATTTTAAGAAATAAAATTTTGTCTAGTCCGCATTCATTGATCATGCGCACCCCACAAAATTTCAACTCTCAAACTTGTATAGTCCACGGAGCATACTTCGCGAAATGCGGTACGCTAAAGGCTGTTAACGGTTCTTATTGAACTCCAAATTTTGGCGAATTTTTTCTGGTTGCTCAACCGTGACATCATGTCAACATCATGTTGCTTGTGAAACTTTGAATTTAATTATGGCCTGTTTCATTGGGATTACAAGAGCAGCTCTTGATCTGGCGGTCGCAGTCGAGCCTTCCATAAAACAGACGTGTGGCCTCCGTACTACTGGTGCGAAAGGGAATATATTCACCAAATTCTGTTGTGATAGCTCAATAAAAGAAAAATATGGAGATCGAATGGTCATGTCAGAATTTATTTGAAGCGTAGCTTTCTTGAAGCGTTTAACGAAATACTACAACTTTGTCTCACCAACGAGCGGCGATCCTCTCAAAGAGATAGCACCTCCCATTTCTTTGCCAACACAGAGTAGCGTGCATGTGCCAATGTACCGCCTGCTTCTTGGCCAACCACTCCTCGTGAATGTGTGCCGTATATATATATATATATATATATATATATATATATATATATATATATATATATATATATATATATATATATATATATTCACTACGATAGTAAACGGTTTTCTTTGCGTCTATCCAACAAGTTCTTTGAGAACTTGTGCTTAATAAATTAAATAAAGAAACGATAAAGTAATGGAAATGAAAGTGGATGAAAAAGCAACTTGCCACAGGTTGATATATATATATATATATATAGAAACGAGAAGAAAAGGGGTTAACCGAACCCGATTTTTATTAGTCATATCAAGAGAAGCCAACAAACATTGACACCAAGGACAACATAGGGGAAATTACTTGTGCTTAATAAATGGAATGAAGAAACGATAAATTAATGGAAATTAATATGGATGAAAAAACAACTTGCCGCAGGTGGGAACCGAACCCACAACCTTCGCATTTAGCGTGCGATGCTCTACCAATTGAGCTACTTTCTTGGGTATTTATGTGTACTAGTAACCCTGGGAGTGTTAGCCAGCGCCAACACTGACAGACCTTGGCGGCGGATGTTCCACGTCCGCCGCCAAGGTCTGTGAGTGGTGGCTTCTCATGATATGACTATATATATAGATATATATATATATATATATATATATATATATATATATATATATATATATATATATATATATATATATATATATATATATATATATATATTACTGGGTATATGTAATATATATAGTGTCTAAGTCGCTCAAGAATCGTCACCCCAAATGAATGTGTTTATTGGATACTTGCATTTGCTTGCCTGACTTCGGAGCGTCTGCTTTTAGAGCAACCTTTATTTTTGTAGTGCTGTACTTTTTCTATAATATTTTACTCTCATTTAAGACGAAAAAATTGCCGCCGATTACGACACTTCCTCATGCAAAATTTGGGCGCAGCAATATACGTGTTTACATTTCGCGATATATTGGCTGGCGCGTACGATCTGTCTCGTGGGGCACGTTGCAAATGGAGCGAAGTGTGGCGCCACTGCCTCGCTAATTTGTAATTCGTGGGAGACAGCGCGTGGGTGACGCGTGGGCGCGATTTGCAGAAGCCGCCAAAAGGCTGTTTCATATGGCGCGATTTTCAGTCAGCGACACAGCGAATTCCGTCGCTCAGCGACCGCCGCGACGTCGCGGGCTCTCCGCGACTAGATTTCAACAAGTTGGTCGCGCCGTCGCAGCGATCGGCGCAATGTGGGAGGGGCAATGTGTGTTTCAACGCGGGTTGGCAGCTCTGTGGAGCAATGTCGCGCGGCAGTTCTAGCTATGTTTACGACGTACCCACCAGCGTTTGCGGCTTAGGAGCTTCATTTTTTTTCTTTCGCTTACACAATTCGTTTGAAAGGAGAAGCTGCACGCTATCCAGATCGGAAGAATGTCGCCGCTTCAACATAAGGCACGTACCCACTTGATCGCCGCCGTCGTCACCCGCTTCATCCCTACAAATCGTGCCAGCTGCTTATATAGATGCACACTCAACAGTAGTTTTTTCTTCTGCAAAAGGAAATACTCATCCAGGAAAAAAAGTTGCGGCTCTCATAATAACAACGAAACTAGAGTGTACTACACGGAACCACCTCACCGACGCCGCGCAAGACGCACGCTCATACTTGCGGTGTAGAGCAGCGCCTCACTCACCGTATCTGCAAGCTGCCGTGTCGCAACGCCTTTAAACGTTAAAAATGGTGTACCTATTCTATTATCGAATAAAAATAGGAAAATTCGTACATTTGACTAGTTTCCATGCAGTTTTTATTTAACGATGCAGGCATGGATACTTCGTGAGCACGAGGCAACCCTGCGCATCGCTGCGACGGATATCGCGCAGCCGTAAACGCATGTGAAAGCTGTGAGCGAAAATTGCTCTGCGACGTGCGCGGCAGAACGATTTTTTTCGCCCCAATCGCGCCATGTGAAACAGCCTACAGACGGAGCTCCCAGACGGCGCGCGTTACTCTGGCGTCGTCTGGGCTTTTCTTCTCACCCTTACGCCGCACCCTCCTCCTCCTGCGCTTTCTTCCTCGAATCTTTCTTTCCCCACGGTAATCCGCGTTCGCTTTTTCATCTTTCGCTGCGCTCTTTCGCTCGCTTACGCCGTCGCCGCCTACGCCGACGCTCGCCATGGGGACCATCAAGGCTGTAAGTTCACGACCAGGTGATGGGTAGTGAATGCTTGTTTGCCTCTGCCTTGTTGCTATTCTGGAGCTATGGATAAGATGGTTGCGCGATGACGACGACATTACAGCGATGATAACGGTCGTCACTCTAACAAAAAGGACGCACGGGCAGAAAGATGCTGCAACGCAGTTTAGAGCTTTTCATCCTTGAGGCAGAAAAATGAGCGATATGAAACGATCCGCTCTTTACTCGTCCTCATTGACAGGGTGGCCAGGAAAGTACTCGTAGGTTAAAGCAAATACGATGGCTTTATTTTCACCCAAAATGTTTGCGCCCGGTACACATGCGCATGATATGGCAGGCCATCGGTGCCGTTAAGCAGCAGCGATTGGATCTTGCAGAAGAGTGGAAAGCTGGGCTAGTTGGCACAGATTGATGGAAATGAACCGAGTAGAAACAAAGAACCACTTGTTCTGTTTAGATGCTCTGTGTGTCCGTTCGTGCTTCTGTATCATGATGGGATCCTGTTTTTGTGATGTGATTTTTCACGAGTTTAATATGTCCACGATACTACATCTTATCACGAGCTTGAAATGTAGTTTTCAGTGAGAAGTGTTTCGCGTGTATTCGCTACTTTCATCCTTCGTTCCAGTTGCAATTTGATGAGCAACGCAGCTCGCCCAATTCAGCCCACCCGGAGCTCTCACACTCACCGTCGATTATTACGTCATTGCGTCTCTTTCCAACGACCCTGACGACGAGGGAGTATGCAGATGTGCAGAAGAACTGGCCTGGCTCCGCAATGATCTGTACTCCGCTAGATTCCGGGAAGTGTTCATCAATTGTCCGCTGGACGCACTCGCAAGCCTGTGCCAGGAACAGGAACAGAGTCAACATGCAAGCCAGACCCATGTTTGTTGGTTTGTCGATTCCGTTGTTTATTACATGCGGTGTTAGCCTGGCAATCTGGGCCAGCAATTGCTCAGCCTGTTAATCTCTTTTGCTATTCACGGACCTGTTACCACATGTCTATGAGTGCAGTGTCCCATATGGAATCCTTTTGTTTACAAGTTGTAAAGTTTTCCGTTTGATACCGAAGCGCAGGCAGGACCAAATGAAGTGTTCCACGTCACCACTTTTTTGACATTCCGTAAATAACGGAAAGACACTTCGCCCAATTTTAAAACTCATGCTGTAGTGACATTCAGTCCTGCTCTTATTCTGTTTTATAGTGGCTTCCAAATGGTTAGTCCCCTTCACTGCACACCGATCACGTTGAGTGGACAAAGGTAACCGAAAGTAGCCGCGAATTACGTCTTTTGGGAAACTCCGGTTGATCGGGGCTCTGACTCTGTAACCTTCAGAGAACGCCATTGGCAATAGTGTCCGCCATTTCATTTCCAGGGATACAAACATGGGAATGTATCCACAGGAACGGTGTTCAAAGTACTAGATCAGAGAATTAGCTGATTAGAGAATGAGAGAATTAGCTCAACTTCCCTGCAAACAAAAATCATCTGCTCTTTGTGTGCACTGGCTGGATACCTTTAGAACTTCCCTTATTGAACACCGTCAGCAAGCTTATTATTCAATATAAAAACGGAGCTTCTTTGCCAAATAATGCACTAGCAAAAAAAGTTAAGCGGATGCTATAGTAGCTAAAAATTTGCCTAATTACTTCTACGTTATCCTTGTTATAAAAATGCGCACTATCCCATCGCCGTACATGAGCCACGAAATGCTGTGTGGCAGAATATATATTTAATAGTAATAACCTTCATAAACTTATGGTTGACGCGCAGTCCACCTGGAAAACCGCCTCCGAGGTCAAGTACTGTCATGGGTCTTCCGATATCTTTCGCTATGTCGAACACAATCCTGGCTCTCTCTATTGTGCGGCCAAATATCTCTGGGTTCTCATAGACAGATCCCACGTGGAACCTAGATGAAGAAAGCATAGTTTAGGGATCATAACAGTAAAAGGCCTGCATTTCTGGCTTCTTCATATTATTTCTCGCACAATAAAAGATGCGAATGAAACTTCCTTTTCATTGTGAATCAGGCCGCCAGTAAACTGAATATTTCATCTGCGGTTAAAGCATGTAGGTTTACCACAATTGTAGTGTTGGCGACCTAGACAGCATTCATCAGGGCGTAACTACCTGGTGAAAGTGGGGCTATATCTACGCCGCTCACCGGACTAGCATAGGTAAACTTTTAAATTGTAGCTAAATATCCCTGCTTGGTTTGATATAAAGAACAAGGAAGTTACAAAATTTTGTAGAGAAGAGAACATCCTATATAAAAAGTACGGCGTCCAGGGGTATTCAGGTCCGGCGATGCGTAAATGTAGCGCAAACCTGGGCGTTCATCTATTTCAGACATCGCAACTCTGAAGAACACAGAAACAAGAGTCGCTGTTCCAGGGCATAGCAACACCGTTAACTATATTAGTTTTTGGTGTTCTCACTTCATCTAGCTTAAGGTAACCACTGTATCAGATTTCATGGCGCCGATGCTCTGGAGTATTTATGCACAAAGCCAAATACTGCCATTGTTATTGCTGCCTTAGTGAACTGCAGTATTGCTTGTTTTGCTATCGCGCTATTTATATACCTGATTACTACCGCGATTTGATTTGCAAGGTGACTGAGGCATTTAGCAATTTTAAGCTAATTAAACTATATTGTTACAGCTTTCCTTGCATTGTAATCCCACTTACGGATTACTTACTGCAGCAACAAGCAACAAAAAAAGCGTACCTGGCACATGCGACGACTAGCACAAAGTGTTTTGCGCATGGGGTAAGAATTACCTAGGGTTAAAAGTGTTCCCGTAAGTGGTAGTAGGGTGAAGGAATTTAAACTGCCGACTTATAACAGCGAACAAAACATGACGTGTCATTTTCTCATCGAAAACCTACAGGGCGACACTTGGTCAGTTGTCCCAGAAATTTTACCAGTAGTTGTACTTGCACACTGGATAAAAGCTGTGTGCAGGCCAGCCTAGCATTTAGGTATTTCTGTAAAAGGAAACACGTAATTATGAAATATAAGAACAACAAGTTTCAGTTTCTAGAATTTGGTTTTGAATCTACCTTCCTGTTTGGCACTTTCAATAATAAAAAAGTTGGTAGCTTTACTACGTAGTACTCAAGCTTGCTATTGCTTTTATAATAGGTCTCAAAACAAACAAGTTCATGGGGAAAGTGATTGCTGAAGGAAACGAAACATCCACGAAACGTGCGCAATACTCACGTGACTCCAACTACATTGCAATTAAACTCGATGGCTGCCTTCAAAATATGTCTTGCATCATCCACGTTACAGCCGAATTTGTTGTTAAACGGTATTAAGCAACCCTTGTCGTAGGCTTTTATTCGAAGAAGCAACCTGCAAACAATTAACAGTTGCCATTGAACACATTCTTTTAACCCTGATTCCTGTAGGTTGTGGAAAAACTCCCATTGAGAAATTACAGCAGTTGGTTCGACTTGCTTACTGGAAATATGTCGTTTTGCTTCGGAGCATAGACTGCATATTCTTCAGTTGAGATTTGTTATCATTAAAAACGACGCAATTTTCGCAACACCCCTCGAGATTGCAGCAAAAGGCCTTAGTCCTGCAGTTAACAGAAAGAGAATAATGACGATGAGAAGAAGCAGCAAGTTCATGTTGAAGGACTCCAAATCGGTCAATCCTGCCTTTTTATATATTGTATATTATATAGTATATTAAATTACATATAATATAATATATATTATGTTATATATATAAGGTAATCTTAGGCAGTCGTAGCAATGAAGCAGTAGCACTTAGTTTAGCAAATTAGTAAATGACACAAATTTCAGCATAGCCAATCTGATGATGACTAGCTGCCCCGGTTAATGCAATTACCATTCAAGCAATGTAGCGACACACCTTGTTGTCACCACCGACGCCATCATATACGAACCGTGTGCACGACGACCCGGCTCCTCTCTCGTGCCTCCCCAGTGGACACGCTGTGCCATCTAGTGGCCGTGCTTTCGTCCACTGATTTTTTTTCTGGGACTCCAAGAGTGCATAGGCACGGTGTACTTTCAGAAGAGCTCAAAAAGTTATTAACTCCAACCAATAATGAATTTGAAACCCAACGTTTCGGGACCAGCTTGGCCCCTTCTTCAGGGGTGACTAAAACGTGGGCCACCAGCAGCCTACGGTGGCCTACGGTCTACGGCCTACGGGACCGAGCTGGTCCCGAAACGTTGGGTTTCAAACAAATTATTTGTTGGAGTTAATAATTTTTCAACTCTTGTTCCCAACCAGACGGACTTCCGTCGAAGATGTTTTCATTCAAATTCAGCAGAGCTCGTCTCCCGCGCTGCCCTGTTTGAAAGGGATCTTGAGGCGTGCGAGCAAAGTCGATCGCATCTTGCTGCGTGACCTCCAAGACTGGTGACGCGCCGGTGCGTGCTAACACTGATAATTAATCCATCGCTCCTTGCGGGCCTTCGTGGCGCCAGTGTGGTTCCGGTTCTTGTACTTTGCCCAATTGAGCCAGAGCGCTTACAGATTCGCGAAAGTAACAACTTATTGGCCTCACGTCCAGATATGTGAGACGATCGGCCATTATTGACTGGCAAATACTATGTAGGGCCAGAAGCGTTTAAATTCAAATGACATACCTTCGTCTTTATGGATCGGTAAAAATCTAAAGCCGTACCTATGTACGTTAGAAGAGTTGATGTGCACGCCGGAGTTTTGATTTTTCTCCCTCCTCAGCATTCGCTGGGCCGGTATGACTGCACAATCTACTTCTGTGTGAATGGAGTGAAGGCAATAAAGAAAGCGAAAAGAAAAAGCATTCTTCGAACAGCGCTTAAGCGCCATACTGCTTTGCTTGAAAACGCGTGTGATGCGTGGTGGATTTCTACCAAAAGAAACATCAAAAGAAATATTTCTCTGAAGAGCGGCGTAAACAGCGTAGGTAGACTGAACTGACTGAAGCAGATCGAGAATGCTTTCTTTTGCGAGAGAGAAAGAGACAGATCTTATTGTTAGCAAAGAGAGAATGTTATTCGCAATGCAAGAAGTATTGCTCTTATGTGCTTTAGTTATTACAAAAGAAAAAAGTGAATGAATAAGCCCATACCTGGCCTTCTTGTCTTTGACCTTGTGCAATTCCTCGATGCAATCAAAAGTCATTAGTGTGACACCCTGCTCTTCAGCGAACTTCATGTGAGATGTGCTTTTCATAGTGTGAGCATAGATGATTCGATCGGGATGAACACCCAGTTTCAAAATTGTCTTCATTTCATTCTGAGTAGAGAAATAGCATCACTGGTGAACAATAAATATCTGGACAGTACAATGGAGAGCAATACGGCAGAAACAGTGTGGTGTACTTAGCAATAAGCAATGCAAAAAAGTCGCTGACCATTACGATACTTCTTAATGCGAAATTTGAGCGCAGCTCTATACGTGTTTTCATTTCAGCTGGCGCGGACAACCTGTCTCGTGCGGCACGTTACGAACGGAGCGAAGCGCGACGCGACTGTCTCGCAATTTGGGAGATCACTACATGGAGGGCCTGGGAGCGATTCACAACGGCCGCTGCAGACAGACTTCCGCTCATGCAGTGCGTTGTTTCCATACATCGTATCGTGCGACGCGCTGGCCGCATGCCATCGGGGAACACACGGCGGCGCTAAAAACGGCGCGCGCCTCTGGCGCCATCTCGTATCGGTCGTTGCATGTCTTGTGCGGCACTATGTTTTTCATCTCATGCTGCACTCCGCGTTTGCTCTCATCTTTCGCTATGCTCGTTCACTCAGTCGTTACGTCGAGGAACAACGCCGAAGCTCGTCGCACGAACAGGCGCTTAAGAGCTGCGCACTATAACTAAACGAATAAATATTTGCATATGTTATTTAAGTACAGGCCATATAGAACGAAGTACTGACGAACTCTGAGCCAACCCGAATGCAAGAGTTGCTAAGTATGAGATCTTAATTACAAAAATGTATTGTGGCATCTGAGGGCATCGCACATCACTTCGAAGTCATTTTGGAAATTTACAGTGTATTGTTCCATTTCAAGCGATGTGCATTTTCTTCCAAGCAAGGAAGACGCCATAGCGGCAGCATAAGATAAACATTGTTTGTCGAATAAGTGGCAGAAAAATTGGCCTCAATTTCAGTACTCTATTCTGCTACATTTGGTCAAAATAAAGGGAAGGGGAGATAAGGACGATTATGCGTAACATGTCAAATTCGCCTGACGGTGACATCTATCTTAATAATTCGTGCAAATCACAGTACCAACTGTATAACGATCACCGAGGCCTCGTCCGTTAAGGCTTTAATTTTGATGCCTGGTTTCATCGGGTAGAAAATTTTCAAACTTCCAATTTAAGCTTAAAGTACGATTAAATGAGAGACGGTCACTAGCCTTGTTGTTATTCCCTTCGATACTGGACAAACCATCTTATTAGACTCCTGCTGATTGCTCAGTCTAGGCAAGAATCACGTTCACTTTATTGTCACTCCGGAACACTACGCGATGCAAAGGCTATAACTACTCGTTACTTTACTGCGCTGTGCTGCGCGCTGTGCTTGCTTGAAACGTTTACCCGTTATTCTGTATATGTCAATCACTTGGCCGGGGCGATATGACTAAAAAGGGAATCGGGGAAATTTTGGTCAATAAACTTCAAGTTTCTGCGTATCCCGCCAGCACAAATAATCACTTGACAGATCTCCACCTAATCATCTCCACCTTCTATCATATATCAGAAGATGTCGCATTTATTTTCGGGTGCCGCGCGCATGTATAAATCTCTTTTATGTGTGTTCGTTCTTACCGTGTTTGAGCAATCAAAATTCACTCCGAAGGAAGCTAGCACAGCAATAATAACGGGATCTCCGCATGTTTTGATGGCTGGAAAAAATAATTAACATTAGTGATGAAACCAAATCCTGAGCTTCTTTGAACAGCTAGCACACAATTTCTGGAGATGAACAAAAGCTTTGTAGATGGTGGACAAGTGCCAGTTTTCACTGCATTGATGTTGTACAGAACGAACACTGATCAGAGAAAATCGTGCAATGTACCGTAGAAAGGCGTCACGCGTGGCAGGTACTTGCGCCAGAGTTCCACTTTCCGTGCGATGTCTCTGACGTCGCAAACAAAAAATGCGTCGTCTTCTTTCTGCGAGAAATGAAACTTTTGGTAAGATGTACTCGCTTCTTGATCTAAAACATAGTGGACGGTACAAGAAGAAATAAAACGTAGGCCTACATAAATGACCACTAGAATTTCATATTCTTTGCTTAGCCTTGTGGGGCTAAGCGACAACTATTTTCTATATGCCAATACACGAAATACATGAATGCGAAAAATAAACAACCTTGGGACAGCTTGACAAAGTCCAATGTCCTACCACTGTGCACAAACATAGGGAGGCACTGCTGGCCCATGACACATCACACGTCACTACACATTCAATGCTCGTTGTGCAATTGGTGAATCTTGCACTGCAGCTTACTTCTTGAGATCTCAGTCTCGGTCCTGCTGCCAACGTAGGGGTAAGCAGCTATCATATGCTTTCTCGGAAGAGTCACATAAACAAAAATCGCTGAGAAATCACCAACAACTGCCTACATACTTCGCCGATAAGAGTAATTGTGGTGTGTCACACTTGGGGTTGACAATATGAAAGAGCGTAGAAAATAGGACAAACGACATGGGTACGGGCGATGAAATACCAACCGGGTATTTACTTAGGAAGACCGGAACCCAATTCACAAAGCGTATTTTTTTTTTCGTAAATGCTCTTTGAGTCCTTGGACATCTCCGCTATAAAAATATGTTCAGCGTCCGGATTGTACGGAATTGGCACTTAGGAACAATTCTAGCGTAAGTTGTTTTCGTGAATGTCGGCCATGAAGTATATCAGCTATGCAAACTAAATGTAGCGAAGAACTTTAAAAAATAACAGAGGGCGTTCCGCCAAAGGCGCTGCTGTATGTTCATGGACGTTGTGCATACGAGTACTTTTGAGTACTTATTCATTGCGCACAAATAATTACTTTGTTAATATTCATTAGCTATCGTTTCACGAGCCTTTTCATACGACCGCAAGGCGCCTGAGCGTCCTCCCCCTCTTCGGCGATTTCACCCGCTTCGCGACCAGTGGACATGCCGCCGCTTTCACTTTGACCATCGGCGCTACTGAGAGCGCTATGCCGGCTCATGCACTACGCTGCGTGCGGTTGCTCTAGCCAGTGTGTTTACCGGTTAGCAAGACAATAAAAAATTTTATATCGGCCATTCCCTGCTGTTATCAGATAATGATAAAACTGAAATATAGGAATTGGTGCCCGAGGAGCATTGGGACATGTTTTTACAGAAACGGAGCCACACACAATTTTGCGGATAGGAACATTGGGTATCTTGAACACGAAATATGCAGATAACATTACCAAGCTTTAAAAAAAATTGCCCGCCTTCTTGTTGTCATTGATGATCGTGTAACGTAGTTAGAGAAATTGCGTCGTTTTTAGATGGTGACATTGTGCGAATGGGCCAACACGCCGACAAAGCAGCTCCTGGCCGGCATTTCGAGAGTAGTCTGTGCAATAACGTGGTTTCTAATAGGCTTGATGGCACGTGGCAAGGCATGACAATAAAGCGGTGCTTGCAAACGACAAATAAGTTTCACGAGACAGCGCTCTTCCTGTGCGCAAACAATATTCAATTAGTATTCACATAGAAGCTCAGTGGCAGCCTGCTCCAGTGTACGGTGGTGTCACTGTATATGCGCCCTTACGCACAGAGGGCAAGCCAACCACCCGCACGAGAGCAGTTGTGGCGGGCTTTGTGCGGCTTCACTCTGCATTATGTTGCGGATGAAGGCTCCTTTGGAACGCTGTCCTCTGTGTCCATGCCTAACACTTTGCTTCGTCGTGGGCGGATAATCCCACACCTGCTTCAAGTTGGGTTCTTTGCTTACTTCCTGTACTCAGCCCAATGAGCGGAACGGGAAGAGCACCTCTGCTACTTTATTCATGTCGAATATGCGCGCTAATAAGCGTGCACGCCAGCAAACAAACTCATCGAGTCATGCACCGAATACCACCAGATGACCTCCCCACAAATGCTCATGTGCAGTTATTCTCCAGCAGTATTCTAGCAGACCATTTTCTTGCGCGCTACCAGGAGGCGCCACTTCCAATTACATATGCTCATTACCTTACTTCATGGATAAGGCGCAAATACGAAATTTGTCAAAGAGGTCGCGAAACGACCTTTATAACAGCTTTTAAAGCAAAGCATGTCTTCTGTACTCTTTCTTTTCGACGAAGTAAGAAAGTCCATGAAATCAAATAGAAAAATGCATGACAACGCGTTCATGCGCAATTATTCTAGCGTTCGCAAACGTAAATCTAGTAACCTATAGTATGCTGTGAATCTTACTGATCTCGAAGATATTGATTCGCTTCTGAAAGAAATGCGGGCTGGAGGCTGCTGCAGCGTCAGGGAATGAGCGTGGTCGCCCTTTATGAGTGCGATAAGCTATAGGCCCATATTTCACAAGTGTTGTGTTTGAGACAACCTTCAATCGCTGGCGCGCTAACGGGCACGCGATGTTATTCAGATTTCATGGAGATAGCAATCATATGGCCACTCCAGGTGCTTTTGTGCCGTCGCCGAAATGGCCGTAATGTTGCATATAAAGTCCAAGGGCGATAACACTGTGATCGCGCGCCGTACGCTCTATGTGCGAGTGAAAGCATGCGAGCGAAAGCTATGCTGGCTCAATCTCGCGCGCGCAATATTGTCAACTATCGGGCATATGCGATCTAGCTTATGTGTCGCAGAAAAACAAACATCGACGCCGTACTTTGAACCGACGTTTTTAATGCCATGCTCCAACTTGTGTACATACGGCACTACTGCGTTTTTACTTTTTTCCTCTACTTTTAACACCTTTGTCATTTATGGTCTTGACGCCATGAACCATTCTCTCACACGCAGATGAAATAATCACTGACCTTTTCAGAAAAAGCAGCCTTGGACATTAAAACACGACTCCTTCAGTGGAACATTTAGGATGGTCTTCGCTATAGCTATCTTTACAACCATAGAATGACTGGATGTATTGTTCAAAATGGGAATAATAGACCTGGGTCAAATTTCCAGCACACATGATTTTTACCAGTGGTTAACCTCACGTCTAGAAACTGCATTTGATGATCTTAAAGGCCAACTGCAACGAAATTTGAGACCGCGTAAGAAGCCCACTGCCAGATAATTTAGACATGCAGTAGCCTCGAAAATGTTACGCTTGAAATACAAGTCAATCTGATGTAATAGTTCTGCGGAAACCCGCAAGGTGGAGAGAAGTAATTAATAGAGCTTTAGAATAGCGCTTTGCGTTTGCGGATAGCTTCTTGCGCTGACAACGCCACTACGGCGTCAAATAAAAGCTATTAGAAATAATTAAATAAAATATACAATTTTATGACAGGAATAATAATTTTGACTTCCGTGTATTCGCATTTAATTACAATTTAGAGGTTATTCTGTAAGCGGCATAAAACTAGTTGCCCTTAGTTTTAAGCAAACCAACTTTACGTGCATTCACCAGCCAAGCTTAGTCGTGTTAGGCTTACGAGCCATAAAATCCACAATCGAATTCGGAATCAGCGGTGTCTGATGAATCAATCTACATAACACACGCTAGTTGACAGAAAGTCACTTCTCCTGAGAAAGTCACTTCTACCAGCTTACGAACCTCACGCGTTACCACGAATCGAACCTACTTTGGTGCTAGGTTAGAGCCGTCGCTTCGATGGGTGCCGCCGTGTTTGCTGACGCAAGACTTTTGGGTCCGCTATTTGGGCTGCCACTAAATTGGTGAAATAGCGTTCCCAACGCAAAACCCAAACGCAGTTTACGTCTCGCGCATGCGCAGTGGCTTCGACGCTATTTCTTTGGGGCCCCAAAACGTTTGGGGCCCCTATTCTAAAACTCTATAATAAGGGGAAATGAGACGTCCACCCTAACGTATCTAACTGCTACAAAGGAAACCCATACGGTTTCCTCGAAAGAAAAACCGCGCATTTGAACAAGAAATTCGTCCTAGTCAAGGACTCGAACCCGGGACCACCGCCTTCCCGGGGCAGCCCGCTCTACCACCTTAGCTAACCAGGCTGCTAGCAGATGGCAGGGCGAAGTCGAATTTGTCAACAACTCGAAGCAAAGGCAGTTTGTCACAAAGAGATCGCAAAAATCTGTTTTAGAGCGCAGCTCTTTGGCGTCCGTTCCTGGGTTTCGCGTCGTCGTCGGCGTTGTCGTCGGCCTCGTAACCAGCTCCGCCCCCCTTTCATCCCCCCAGCGCTAGCAGCGACCGACTGATACCGCTGGATGCCGCTGACGCCGCTAGAGAGTCAAGATAACGTGACTGCATAGAACACCGTCGCCGCCATGCAGAAAGAGGAGGAAAGGGTCCCCCCCCCCTGTTCTTGTGTGGCGGATAGGGGGCTCTTCAGTTGCCGACGCGCCGGTTATTTCACGTAGGCCCCGGCACGTCGACGAATACGTGACCACCTTCCCACGGCTAGACCTGGTTCTTAGCGCTGCGGAAGCGATGGTATCATATTGTTTGTGTCGGCATCGGCGGCGTTGTCCCTGAAACCAACTCCGCAGCTGGGGTTGACTCACTATCGGCGTCAGCGGCATCAGTCAGTCGCTGCTATCTCTTCCCTCCTCCCTTTATCGTGTTGTCCGCTTGCTGCGCGCGCTTCTGCCCCCATCGTTTGCCGCTGGGTGTACACGCCGCCCCCCTCCCCCCTCTTCCTGCGAGTCTCCGGTTGTCAAAGCGCCGGCTCGAACTTAATTCCTTTCTTCGCTCCTCCTCCAATGCAACCCCTGTGCGGTGGCAATCAGAGAGCCAGATCGGTGGCGGCGGATCTGTATATGTGCACCACCCGAGCCGAAATTGCCGCTGCCGTTCGCCCTGTGCGGTGGCAATCAGAGAGCCAGATCGGTGGCGGCGGATCTGTATATGTGCACCGCCCGAGCCGAAATTGCCGCTGCCGTTCGCCACTGCGAAATTATCTGCCAGTTCTTTCTGAGCCATGAGCGAGACGACCGATGGAAGTCCTCCGTCTGCTGCTGCTGCTGCTGCTGCTAAACGAGCTGCCAGAGCAGAGGCCCAGCGCCGTCGCCGTCAGAATCCAGAGGTGCGTGCCGCCGAAGCAGAAGCTTACCTAGTGGAGTCTTTGTTAAAGGAATACGTGTGAAAAATAAACAAAAAATTCTGTGATAGCGCATACATGTGTTGCTCGATTTCTTTGCCTCAATCTATCGAAAAGGTGAAACAGCTTATTTGCTGCGCTCAAATTTCGCATTAGGAAGTAACGTAATCGTCGGTAATTTTTTTTCCATACCGAAACTGAAAAAGAAAACGACTCCATTATCGCCCGGCGGAAGTGACGTACAGTGAAGAGTGTGGAGAACGCTCGCACGTATACGCTGAACTTCCCCACTCCTTCACGCACACATACGACCTTTCCGTACACGCCTGTGTCTCCAGCCCGGAGCCGTCGCAGCGGCGACGACGCTCTGTCTGGCTACTCTAGACAGCCCTCACTGCCCAGTGCTTCTCGTCTTGATCCTACAGGTGTGTCCACACTTCGCGCCTCCTCGGTGCGACAGAGGGAGTTTGGAAGGTAGACATGGGAAGCCTCGCAGGCGAAAGTCAAGCATTGTGCTCCATTGTGAGCATAACTTTCGCTTTCACCGCTGGCGCCGCAGGTTATGGCGATTACTGCCCGTCGGGCGTCGCCAAACCTGTCGGCGCACGCAGCGTCCCGAGAAGCGAGCATGTTCGATTCAGTGTGCCGAGTTTGGTCAGTTAAGGTAGCGTCAGTGTGCACTCGACCTTCTTTCTTTGTAACGCGCGCACGCTGCTTGAATTGAGCATCTGCGCTGTTGCCTTGTTCGAATGCAGTCTGCGTAACTGAGACAAAATGCCGTGGAGTGTCCATATGATTGCTGTCGCAATACAAAATTCTGGGTGTACATGCAAAAAACAAAAAAGAAAACTATATGGTTATGAATAACGCCGTAGGGCGGAGCTCCGTAATAATTTTGACCACGCAGCTAGGGTTCTCTCATGTGCACATCAATCTAAGTACGCTCGCAATTGCGGCAGATTTCCGTGGGCGGGTTGTGCTATGTCTTGCTTAACGCCATCACACGAGAGTGAAGTGCGCAGACGAAACCAAGCGCCGTGTTACGATTGACGTTTAAGCACCCTACAAAATCAGCATAACCAAAGCTGATGGGCGAAACAAGCGCCCGCTAGGACGAGAACTGACCCGTGGTGTGCCTGGTGATTCCTCGGAGCAAAGCATGCTTCACGGACAGAAGTGCAGCTGTCTCAGGCGCTGTTCATGCTTTGCCGTTTACTCAAGGCGACTAAATCACCTGAGACTGACGGACAGGAAATTATGTTCCTTATCAACGGCTTTTCGACCACCCAGAGACGAATGCCCGCCTGGACTACCACTGGACCTGGCGCCGACGGTAACGCATAAACAATGACAACTCACTTCAATGCGGCAACGCCGCCCTCTGACTGCCCCGAAGGCCACTCTCCCGATCCTGACTGATTGATCATCACGAATAGGCCCCTGAATGATGAAAGGACCATTGTCAAGGATTCCCAAGGAACGGAGTGGACCGCAGATGTACAGTTTGCTACGCTGTTGTCTCGCATTGTGCAACGTTGGAGAGCATGGAGTTCGGCAAAAGGGTGGAGCATCGGAGGCGTAAGACTGAACGGTTCAGTGTTTGTGATTGACCAATGAATTCCCTGGACGAGTGAAAGAGGAAAATAAACGGGAGAAAAAGCGGATCTGGAGTGCGGTGAATGTGTGCTACTACGCGGACGCGTGCTCCGAGGCGTACGTGTGCTCCTTATCATACTCGTGCCATTACTCGTACTAGTACGAGCGAAGTCTCAGCTTGTGCAAATGTAAATAAACCATTTTCGCATTCCTTGGATATCGCCGCGCACCTCTCAATCGCCCGGCACATGGCACATCACCAGCCACGACCAGTGACGGCTCGGACGCCCGCAACCCAACGAATGTTTGACAACGATATGCTATGCTACCCTGAGTCCCAACCGCTGATAGCAGGCGGCGAAACTACTTTGAAAGCGGCTTGTTTGATGAGCGAGCTTTGAATCTGGCTCACAAAATGATAAAAATATCTGTATAACCCCCAAATTTATAAGTATGATGCCTTTACTTTACTGAACATGACTATCTTCTGCAGCGATAGTCCACTTCTACGTACTCACTTGAATGTAGTGTGTGTATATCTGTAGAAAAAAATAATCATTTGATAAAATAGTCTCCAGCATGCACTTTGACCCTCGTTCACCTCGAGCTGTCGTTTTCAAATCAGTAAAAAATATTTAAGCAACGCGAAAATATTATTTTCTCGCCTCATCCATGACGCGGCCACAGTACCAGAGCGCCTGAAAGCCTCCCCGACGCCTCGGTTGCGAACGCCGCGGCGCTGAGGAGGAGGAGCCGGCCCCGACTACCTCTGAAATTACGCCCTCTCCGTGCGATTGGGACGGCCGGGGAAAAACAAGCCGCGCGCCGGAATCTCGCCGGTCATGGTCGTACGCTCTATTATGATGCGTAATATTAGGGACAGGGGAAAATTCTTCCCTACACGAATGTCCTAACAAAATAAACCCAATTGACGAACGATATGAATTAGAGATATAAAGATGCCAACAGACGCAGTAGAAATAGAGAAAAAAATTTGGAGAACGCTTAAGCTTCGCCATTAAGAGTGGAACGGGATAGAATTCGAAGATATATGATTGCTTCTCACGCTTCCCGCAGCTGCAGCTTATGTAACCATATTGTTTACCGGGAAACGCTCTAGGAAATGTAGTTCAGTTGAGGCAGATAAAATGTAATAAACAAACGCACTGGTCTTTAATACAAATATTTATCCATCGAAATCCATACTTCGTGAACACACACACACACGCATGGTTCATGACTCAATCGCACCAAGAATGCTTCGCTTTACTTAGATGTCAACTGGAGTTGAGTCTACATTATTAACAGGTGACTCCCGAAGTATGTTTCGAAATAATAAATCATGCAGATTTCCTTCTTTCTTATTTCTACAATGCTTAATTTACTGAGGGGTGGCTTACCACACCGTGATAACTTAATTTAGGATATGCTATGATAGTCCATAGTCGATGCGAGTGGGAGACACGTACGACTCCTCTACGGTTTGAAGCATAACCCACTACTAGGTAGTTATTCCTGTGAATGTAAGCGTGATTCACGTCAACAGCAAACACTGAAATGCTTCGCCCTTTTGAGCTTGCGCTATTTGCAACAGAAAGAAATCTTTTTTTCTCCGCCTCTTGGCGCTATGCGTGAAGATAGGAAGCTTCTGGTAATAAAACTGCATACTGGACACGCGATGCGACAATATTGTAGAGCTATCCGTAGCTCTTTAGAGATACGGTCAGGAAGAACCAGTAGATTTTCTTTTGTTGTTTGCTTCAGTTACATAATTTCAGTTTGAGGTATCCACATAGGCCTAACGTGCCCTCTCAATGAAGTACGGAAAGGCTCATCATAATTTGTATCGTTTTTCTTTCTTTTTTTTTTTTGCCCTTGAGGATGCATTTTGAAAGTTGTAGTAAGCCCAGTAACTGTCACCAGAAGCATCGCCGCTTTATGAATAGCGCATGTTACCTGTTTGTGCACAATATCCCGGGCTACCTCGTGAACTGTGCCACTTGTTACGATGAACGTCTCGTTGGCATTTCCAGGGGACATCGCTGCATGCGATAAACAGGTGTGAACATCAGTCAAAGCACGTCTATTCGGCCGCAGAGGTAATGCTTATTACCTGCAAGAAACTCAAGAAGCACAATTTCATCCCGAATTAATCTTGGCGACACATAGTATACGCCTTCACTCGATCGATAGTGTAACTCAATAAAAGATGGCACGTGATGCAATAAAGCCGCCCATATTTTGTGTTGCTGGTTAGTAAAGCTCTGTCGCGGTAAGCTCCGAGTACGCTGTCGTTAAGATTTATCGGTCGGGAGCGGTGGGTGATAAAAAAGGCATAAAATGGAATAAAAGGCACGATTACGTCATGTTGACTCAAATTTCATTTTCCTTCATTTTGAAGTGCGTATAGCAAACAATGCCACTCTCATGATGAGAACTGCGTGCCAAAAAGAGTATCGCCCCTCTGTCAAGTATTCATATCCTTCAATCGGCTAGACAAAGTATGCAATGGTTACCGTAATAGCCGTTGCATAGAGTCACAATCTCATATTTCGATCCTTTTTGAGTATGGTAGACTACAGTGTACTAGAAGGGGGCAGTGTGTTCAGGCATGGCACGCGCCATCCATTGCCGCTAGGCGGAGATGTGTGGAAAGGTACGGCACTTGGATGCCAGCCTAAGCGACAGCAGCGCCACCGCCAACATCTTTCGCATAAGGATCCCCGTCGCTCATTCCTACTGTTGTCAGTTGAGGTGGTTGTGCGCTGCTCGCGTGTGCGTCCATAGTTGTGTAGTTAGCGATATTTTGTTGCAGTTTATGTAGGTCAAACGATGCACTCGTTTAACAAAGTTGACAGTCGCTTTAGCCCATGGCGAAGAGCGTGACGGCGAAAGCCTGCACGCTCAATAGGCATTCGTTAAATAACTGACATGCCCATTCGAATGCGTTGTTACTCCTTATTGCGTGTTTTCTCCCCGCCGAAGGTTGATTAGCTTCGCCCTAATTAACACTAGAGGTTGAGGGATCGACTTCCACCAAAGGTCGTGGGTTAGAGGGCCTTAGCTCGATATTAATTAACTGGGCCTTAATTACCTTCGCCTTAACCCGAAAGTTCGGGGGGGGGGGGGGGTGGACTTGCATATAACATCGAGGGTTCGACTCCAACCGAAGGTCGTGGGTTCGAGTGCCTGAATGAATTCTATCTTAATTTACCCTCTTTATTTGGGGGGGGGGGCGGAGGAGTGCAAGATGAGTGGCATCAGAGTCAGCTATGGAAGAACACGACGACGAACGCGCAAGCAGTGACACAAGCACGTGTCTGCACGAGGCAAACTCACATGACTTTCTTTACTGCGCACCGCGTTTTCCGGACCATCGGGGGCATGAGCTACTTGAAACTTTCGCCTCAATAAATGCTTGCTTTTCCCTGAGGTGTTCCAGTTTGAATTATACAAAGGGTTTTACACAGAGATCTGAATGCAGTACAAAGTATTGAATTACTTTTAATAATATAACCTTGAAATAACTCATGTAAGCGAAACATAATTACTAATGAAGCATTGCTTAATTTCTTAATTTCAAATTACCTAACTCGTTAATCAGTTGTTATATAGTTAATTACTGAATTATGCTGAATGTTTGTTGCTTTGCATTACTAATATTGCCTAAATAATTTAGTAATTAGGTAAATAATCATCTTGTTAGTCATTACTTTTGCTATCTTCAATAGAACTTTAATCCTGTGACTTTCAGAAATTAACCAGTCAGTCTTTTTTCAGAATGTCCATCTATTGTTTGAGTGATACCTGCATACGAAGGAGTAGGTTTTGATTGATAAATTTTAATGTGTCACGCTTAATAGGGAGAACTGCATACACGTTGGCACATTTGCTGATTTTCTGCAGCCAAGCGATGTATCAGCAAGAAATGTGACTTCTACGGCTAACTATTGTATAACACTCGATTTCATACCCCACATTTTGTGAAACGAGTTGGCTCGCTCTAGTTTCCAAAATGTTTAGCTTTTCTTAGAGTCGCTCACGCAATACTCCACCTCGGAGACGGAGCATGTGAGGACTTCTAATAAAAAAAGAAAGTGCAAGCGGCGCCGCCAGCCATCGTTGCAGAGCGTGTATGGGGAAACACGGCGGCTTCCATACAGCCCATGCTACAGTGGAGCCACCTAGTGACGCCTAGAAAACGAGGCTTAGCCGTGGTCCCTCCCTGAACACACTACGCTCTTCTAGTACACTTCTAGTGCACTTGCTAAGAAACCGAATCGGCCATGGATACTCGCTGCCAGAGTTTATGTCACCACCAAAAGAGGTGTCGCTGTTAATCGTTCGCTTTGCATTTCGCTAAACTGCACATAAAGTAAGATTTACCATCATTTACCAGGTCGATGTTCTTTGTCGCCAAAACTGGATTTCTGTCTCAATTACTGTTCTTTTATGTTCAAGGAGGAAGAAATCGGGTTTGGCTTCTCAGAGCAGAGCGAAATTGCATTCGGAAAACGATGTAATTGTAAAAAAATGAAGACGCACCTGAGATAGGAAGAATAAAGCTGTTGGGGGAAGGAGCCTCTTGATGCGAATAGCTGCCCTACCGCGGTTCAGAAGCAGACTTGCATCTCACTTGGAGTTACATCTGACCTATATCTGTGAAAAAGCTCTGGCTTTCTCTGTTTCCTCATTTACGCCCATACATGACATACGATATAAAGATATCAGAGTGATTAGGATAAATGGTGTGAGGTCTCTGGAGTCACAAGCAGGGAGGGAAAGAGGAAGGAGGGCGTAGTATATCTAGAGCACGTTCTACTTGGCTACCCAGCAGGGGGCGCACGTGAGAATATGACGCAAACATGAGACAATCTGGAAAAAGTAATAATCACTGCAACTATCCAGGAAGCGTTCCAAAGCCTTCACAGCTTGTCAGGCGCTACAGATTTCCTGTAAAGCCGCAGCTATAGTTTAACGAAGCAAGCAAACTACCTGTACTTGTCCCTGACTTTTTTGTTCTGGTGTGTATAGAGTCACGGAAGCAGAATAGTCTCGGCATAGAAGATGGATTGGGCAAGCCATGTAAGGAAAATCAAGAAACAAAGCGTGCGGCCTTGTGCAACCGTCCACACTTATGGCCTAATTTACGGCGAATCTGTTCCTTTCGAGCTGATGCATTTACAATTTGAACTAATGTGCAACCTTAAAAACTGTGCCCACATACATACATACATACATACATACATTCATACATACATACATACATACATACATACATACATACATACATACATACATACATACATACATACATACATACATACACACACACACATGTGTGTGTGTGTGTGTGTGTGTGTTTGTTTGTGAGCTGATCCATTTCGATCAAAACTTGAACTGGACCTCGTGTTTATAGTTCTCTCCGGACACCGAGAACACGTGCCGTTTCCTCCCCCCCCCCCGTTTCTTTCAATTTCCATCAAGTATAATGTCGACGCCGCTCTTTCGCTTTTCCGTGGACAACGTGCGAACAACCTACACAGCTCATTTTACTCAAGAAAATACGTGGGAAACTAGATTTCAGTAATTAACTGCAAATTTTATAAAAATCAGTAACTTTCGATGAAAACTACCCGTAACAGAGCCGCTATTTTCACACAGTATCAGATAAGTCACGTGCACAGTTTCAAGGCACTGCGAAACATTGCGGATACAGGCTGCATAATACCTTGGAGCACTTGCCTAAGTTTCTACTCAACCCATAAATAACAGACTCTTTCTGAGCTTCCAAATAGGTTCTTATGTTTTTTTATTTTCATTTTGCATCTTTCCGAACTAACTTTGTCGCGGGTAGTCCAGAAACGCGGAGGCTGTCAAACTTCTGAATGATTTTCCGTTTGCATTTAACCATATTCAGCGTATTATTTTCTCATTTACTTCACGAGGGCTCGTCAAATAAAAGTTCACAGCTGCGCTGCTAGCACTGGGTCCCATATCAAAGTTCTTTTTTTCTTTGTGTTTTTTTTCTGGTGAATTACGAATTCTCTTTCTTTAGAAAAACTAACTTTGCTGACGCCTGAATGCATTGCTCCCCCCACGACACTTTCTAGTCATTCGCAATTATTTCAGGGCTTACTACTCTCACACCACTCCGTCTGGAAGGCCACCGGAGTGACAGGAAACCCTATTAGGCAAAATGTGAGATTCAGCATGAACGCAATTATTCCGCTTGAAAAGAGAATTGTACGGAACACCCGATTGCCTGTGTGGCAAGAATTATTTTCCACGTGTCCTTGGCGGCATAATCTAATGCACAAGTCATGGCATGCGTCCTGCAGTTGTAATGCTTTTTATTTTTTGTTTAATTTAAAGGTGGCCATGTTTTTTCTGACCTAACTCCCTATGAAATGGCAAGCCAAATACTCTTTGCCTATCTCTGCCGTTAAACGCTGCAGCTGTATGCCAGAAACTGACAACGATTTTCATTTCAATAAAAGAAATGAAGAAAGAATACACCCATGTGACCGATCAATGCACTGTCGTCGCAATGTCAACTCGAACCGCTTATGTACTCTATTAATCCTGCTTGTTTTATTAACACATAGTTTAGATTACTACACCACCTATAGATACTACCATTGTAATGGTCTACTGAATCATGGAAGTTCCTTCAGCGTCTTTTATTCCAACTTAACCTACGGCATATTGCTTTCTCTAAACATTCCAAGTTCTCTAGCTGTCTGCTATCGTATCTCACCTCATATCTGCACAAAACTCACACAATATCGACAGGGAGTACAAGCATTTTGAGTTTGCAGAGTAAAGTTAATTGAAAGATTTTTCGAACGGAACAAGTGGGATGCTGTTGATGTAAATCAATCCCACAAACTACTGCACTCGCTGCAACAAACTATGTCGTAGCAGATGGGCAGTGAAGATATAAGTACGACTAAAAATTGGAACTAGCCTATCGACGCAAGTAATTTTGCCGTACCATCTCGCTGACGTTGTTGTTTATAAGAAATAATACATAAAAAGATAACATGATCTCAAACAAAACGATTGTGAGAGAAACGAAAATGCCTTATGAAGAGTAATGAGAATTGTGATGATATGTGGTGTTTTCTGACGCGAGAGCCAAGTATAGCCAAAGAGCGCCAGGCTCAAAAGTAATGAGAAATGTACGCGCAGTTTTGCATGAGCCAGGATATGAAGGCGCACATGACCTGAGAGTTCTGGATACGAATGAAGGTAGAAAGGAAAGTATGCAAGGTTTGCTTGCTGCAACTATTCCCTGAAATGATGTCTACGGTGTGTCACAAATCTTATATTGCCAGTGGATTTCAACTGTCGACCATACGTGTTTTCTGCATGTAACGCATTTCGCGTCACCTTGAGGCAAGCTGGGACGACACTTAACTTTCACTGGTTTTGGTACAAGATATTCAAAAGATGCTGCCACCTGTAAAGGGCGCAGTCTACGCATCTACACGTATATAAGGCGGTGGTATTCGCTTATGATGCCATACCCACGAAGTTCATCGGTCGCTAGCACACGCAATACCTCAATAAAATACAGATCTTATGGGGTTATTTCGCAGCCGAATGTAGCTATGCAGGCAGGAAGGTGGGGAACACTTCTGCAATAACAAATATGAAGTGAAGTAAACAGAAATGGAGAATTTAACCCAGAGACTGCGCAAATGATTCAACCGTATAGATTATAGTCTGTGGTTGCCTTTTCGTCCCTCGATAGCAATTATACCCTAGTCGCATCTTGCCAGCCTAGCGCATGATATTGTTTGCGAAGATTGCGCAATTCACCCTGGCATTCAGTAAATATCAAATAACTTTGAGAAAAGAAGTCTGGACGCTCCTAAATTCTTGGGGAATGAAGTGTTACAACGTGGGGGTGCAGCCGAGAGTCAACAATGGTGGCGTCGAAAGCAGGCTACAGACATGTTCAGTGATTAAGAGTAGCATCGTCTACTCGTGAATATGATTCTCGTTCTAGATTGCTTGTTTTATGACCGCTGCCATTTTAAGCGCTTTCCTTGACGTTCCACCTCGCACAAGCACGCCACTTGCATCACACCACCACTCCTATGTTTTTTCTTGGCTTATAAACCTGCATGGTACCCACAAAAAGCACGCGATCGGAAAAAGCGGTTAAGGTTGTAAAAAAAGACCGCTTTAAGTGCAGCCCAGTCCCTAGCTCAACCCCCTCGGGGACCCCCTCTCCCCAAGCCACAGACGTTCCCATGGTCGTGGAGGCGAGCCACTCGGGCAACCCAGCCAAACGAAAGGCCCTTCCCAGCATGCCCGAAAATGTACAGGCTAAAGCGAAGTCAGAGAGATGTTGAATTCTATGTGCTTCGAGATCAAGAAGATAACAAACGACTCTCTGCAGTGGATCAGCGGCTCTTGTTCGTGGATCAGAAGTTAGACGCGGAAAACGTCAAAGTTCAATGCTTATAGGAAACAGAATGCCGGAAATAGAGTGCAAGGTGCAGGAAATAAACATCAGTCTGTCGACCCGGGTACATCCCGCTTACTTCCCAGATGGCGCGTCGGTACCTACGCTGCCACCACTGCACATCCCCGGACCGAGTAGAACCACCTCCCTCGAGACCCTAGAAGCAACGCCGGAAGGCGCTCTATACAGCAAGGATGGGGCCACACACCCAATTTAAAATTTGGCAGTGGAACTGCAGGGGACTTCACAATTAAAGGCTCACCCTGCACCAGTTTGTTCGCACTCACAAAGAAAAGTGACATGTTATATAATTGCAAGAAACGATTACTGATCAGGTTTCACTCCAGGGAAACAAAGCTCTTGCTCTCCGTGGGGACGGCAGAGGAATCTGTATATTAGTCAGCAGCAAGTTCACTTTTGTCGCACACGATCTAGAGGTCCGGCCTAGCAAGACGGAGACCTCTCTAGAAGTCATCCCAAGTCATTCCAACATCCCCACCATATTTATACTTAACGTATAAAGCAGCCCGAGCGATCATAGAGAACGTTTCAAAACTATCATCACTAGGACAACGAAACTCGCTGCAAGCTCTCCACTGGTTGTGGCCGGTGATTTGGACGCCCTGTTTCACGCGTGGAACTACACGCGTGACAGCGTCAAGGGCCGAAGCCTGTAGCAGGAGGCGAGAGACGCGGGACTCTCTATTGACGGACCCAGCCTTTCCCACCAGACGCTGCACCTCCTCGACCAGGGACTGCGACCCGGATCTCGCCTTTGTTAAAAACGCTGGCTCACCCGTGTGGTCGAATCTGCTCATAGACCTCGGTAGCGATCATTACATCACGGCCACCAGCTTACAAGTGGAGCAGAAAAGAAAGAAGGCCTTCTCGGTCCCAGGCTGGGACAAATTCCTCCATGAGGTTAGCAAGGCTGGCGCCACCCGGGGAGAAAAGCCCGAGGGTCTCGTCCAGTGGTCCGAACTAACTCTGCAAGATATCTACTTCACCACCAAAACAATAGAGACAGATCTACAGACAGACAAAATGGATAGTAGGCTAGCACACTTTCTCGAGGCCAAGCAATCACTTCTCGAGAGATGTAAACGCCAACGCTTGAATCGCAAGCTCAGGAAAAAGATAGCCTAGATCGACAAGCAGATCGACGAGCACTGCTAAGCCCTGTCTAGGTAGCAATGGGACAAAATTTGGAATTCAATCGAAGGGCAGTTGCGCACGGGAGGCAAGTGGCATCTTCTCAAACCCTTGCTCGACGACCCCGGCACCGAGTCAAACCGGAGAAGGGTCCTCGCTAAAGCGCTCCACTAAGTCAAGAAGTCGCCTTCAGAAGAGGAAGTGCTGGAGATGCTAGCTAAGAAGTACCTGCCGCTCGAAAGTGCGGTTGATGAGGCGGCATACACAGTATACAAAGGTAAGCCGCACTCAGCGCTGGACGAGCCTTTCAACGTCAGTGGAATCCGCCGCGCCCTACGCGACCTCAACGTTAGGTCGACACACGGTCCGGATCACATTAACAACAAGGCTCTCAGAAACCTAGATGACGAATCGATCGAGTTTCTGACAGATGACATAAATTGCATTTGGGAGGAGGGAATTGTATCGGAACAACGGAAGTTGACGAAAGTCATACTCATCCCAGAGCTTGGACAACCTCCACCCCATCTCACTGACGTCATGTGTAGAGAAGGTGGCCGAGCACGCCATCCATAACAGAATTTCGGAGTACATCGATACTAAGGATTTTGCCCTCTCAACATGATAGGTTTCAGGCCAGGCCTCCCCAACCAGGACGCCATCAAACTTATCAAGATCCAAATCCTGAAAAGCTGCACTCGGAACACGAGAGTCATCCTTGGTTTGAACCTGGGGAAGGCCTTTGATAACATCCGTCACGAGTTTGTTCTCGACGCCATCTCCAGACTCGACCTAGGCTCATCCTTCCATGCCTTCGTCAGGTCTTTATTGAGCAAACAATACGCCATCCTCAAGGCTGGAGATTTCGAATCAGAGAAAATGGAGCTGAGCGGAAGATGCACCTCCCAGGGGTCAGTCATCTCACCGCTCCTCTTCAACATTCCAATGGTCGACCTCTCGAGATACCTAGGCAAGATCCAGGGCATCGGTCACACGATCTACGCGAACGACATCACTGTCTGTCGCGCGGGAGTCATTGACGGCCAAGCCGCTCTCAGGGAAGCTATCAACACTACAGAGAATTGTCTAACAGACACGGGATTCCGGTGCTCCCCAAAGAAATCAGAGCTCCATATCTACAATCCAACTAGAAAGGGTCGTTTGCCACAGAAGTGGAAACCCCCCACTGAAATGGACATTAATCTCTGCACCAAGTACTGAGATCCGATTCCCAAAGTCGCTTCCATTCAAATCTTGGAAATGACACTCGAAGGGCGGGCACAAATATCATCACCATTCACAAACTAGCAATGAAGACGGATAGCTTCATCGGTCTAATCGAGCCGGTAGCTAACAGAAGGAGAGGCCTGAGCGAAGAGAATCTGATAGGGCTCGACGGCAAAAACATAGCAACCCACACCCTGACGTGGTTCCCCGCTCACATGGGATCCATGATGGGAGGCCCCACAAACCTCAACAAGCTGGCCCAATCCAAGGCGCGAGGTCTCGCCTTCCGCGACCATCCAGAACTCCCCCGCCGGCCCGCAGTGGTGGAGAACAGAGATCAACCGACCCCATACAATGAAATCACGCAGCACTTTTATCTCGGCAGGAGAGACTTTCACCTTCCTCCCAAGAAGTTCAATATAACGCAGGCATTGACCCTCAGATTATTGCAAATAGGCTCGTATCCCAGCCTGCCATGGCTTTATTCCACACGCTTTATCCCGACACTTATGGCAGTAGTTCTTGCAGGCACTGCAATGACTTCGCTAGCCTAGACCATATGCTCTGGCGTTGCCCCTCGTTGCGAGGCACGGAACAAATCAATGAGGACAAGTGGCTCTCCGCTATCAAGAGCACCGATGCCGGGGCGAAACTATGAGCGGTCCAGAGGGCCCACGATGCGGCGGTCGGGCATGGCTTGACTGTCCCAATGTGACAGCGGCCCGCAGCGCGCCGAGTCGCTTACTGCAGGACTTTCATTAAAGTTTTGCATCCATCCATCCATCCATCCATCCATCCATCCATCCATCCATCCATCCATCCATCCATCCATCCATCCATCCATCCATCCATCCATCCATTCATTCATTCATTCATTCATTCATTCATTCATTCATTCATTCATTCATTCATTCAGTAGAGCCACGGTTTCGCTCAGAACCTCAACGGGACCTCTTGTAATTCCTAGAAAGGAACAGAAAATGTCATTGCATGCAGTAGTGTACTGTCAATGTCGATTGTTGTTCTTCAATAAAGCTCCGTATCCGGCTTACAAATACCTCGCATAAAGTAGGAAATCCGACAGATGGACCAAACTAAAAAGCTTTGCCTGTGCCAGATAACGACGTCTGGTGCAAGTTTGCGTTGTTCAGCATTTTAAAGCGAAGCGTTCCACTTACTTGTCGTTCATAGAAGGGAATCAAATAGCGCAGCTCACGTGCTTCGGCTAGTGGTAGAAGAAATCAATAAAAAAGGGCATCGTTGCTACATGCTTAGAAATTACTCTTCACAAAGCTTGCGCAAATCAACTATTGTCCATTTTCAGAGCACAGCTTACCGGAATCACCCAACCAGCACACCCACCCGCCGTGGCGTAGCTAGGTCGTTTGGCACCCAGGGCCCAAAAGTCTTCTGTCACCCCTCTCCCCCCCCCCCCGCCCTGGGTGTAGTGAGGAAGGCGAGGATTTCGAAAATTTTCGGGGAGTGGGAGTATTGTTTCAGCACCAGCACAGCCGCCTTCAATACCGCGCATGTCCCCCCCTCCCTCCCTTCGCTATCGTTCCCAGATATCGCGAATTATTTTCTGCACTAAATACCACAGTGTGCTGTAGTAATAACTTGCGATAAGCGCATGTGTACATCTGCTGTAAAACTGTAATGCATGAGAGCCAATAGAGATGCGGCATATTGGAAAGTATGGCTCACAAGTAATAAAAATATTCTGTTGAAGTTTTAATTAGCAATTTTAGAGACCATATTGCATTTTCAAAATTGAAGCCAGACAGTGATATGTTGCCCAATAATAACGTCACGGAATTCGTCGTAGGTACTACGGCGTGCAGTATTTTGACTGTGGGCCTCTTTAAGCCGAAATGAAAATTAAATAGCCTGTCAGAGACGATGATTTTCTTATCCTATTATGAAACTCCATCTGCTTTTCTGCTGCGCGGGTGACAACGCTATAACAATTACGAGTTCTCTTCATTCTGATCCATAAAACCTTTCTTTATTTGCTGCTATTGGCAAAGGTCATAATCCGAGCTGTGGTACCGCCACACGGTTGGGAACGGAACGGAGCACGCTTCGCGTCAATTCCTGGTGCTACCATGCAAAAAAAAAAAAAAAGAGAGAGAGAGAGGGAGAGAGAGGGAGATAGAGAGAGAGAGAGAGAGAGAGAGAGAGAGAGAGAGAGAGAGAGAGAGAGAGAGAGAGAGAGAGAGAGAGAGAGAGAGAGAGAAGGCCGCAATGAAGCCCGCGCCAGCGAAAGCTTGCGCTACTGTTGATATGCAATCGACCGCTTTCCCGTGGATTTCTTTAGTAGGCATGGAAGTGCAAGGACAATGCAGACCATGCCAACACCTTTCCGTTTTTTGATGCAGGCTGTTCGCCCCCTTTCACTTTAGTGTAGAAAGTCAAACGACCTTTGCTTACTTGTACTTCCATGTCCAAATGTTTTGTTCGCTTTATTCTGCGAGTGCGTTCACGTTGCTAAGCTGTTGTTTATGTCTGGTGATATTGAGTTAAATCCAGGGCCCCCTAGGGAAGATCCCTCTGGTCAGCAATACAGCCAGCTTGTTGCTCTCATGAAATCGCTGCATGAAAAAATCGATAAAAAACATGATGAACTTATGAGTGCCCTTTACGAGTTGAAACAGGCTCAGCAATCACTTGAGGGGCATGTTTCCAACATAGACAGCAGGCTTCTCGCAGTTGAAACTAGGTTATCATCGGCCGAAACCACAGTCGGAAAAAGCTCAGCAGCCGAAGTAGTCGCTGTTAACCAACGACTTGATGATTTTGAGGACCGTTCCCGCAGGTTTAACCTGATATTTCACGGCATTACTGACACCGGCGCGGAAACATGGGCTCAGTCGGAGGGCAAGATTGTTTCCCTTCTGAATTCCACAATGAATCTAAACCTAAATTGCAGTGACGACCGCCTGTCTTGTGCGCACCGACTCGGCAAATACGTCCCTGGGAAATGCCGACCTATTATTGTTAAATTTATTTCACTGAAACTTCGGGACGATATCCTGGCGGCAAAGCGTAATCTGAAGAAATCTGGAGTGGATGTGACCGAAGACTTTTGCAGAGCGACAAGAGCTATGAGAAAAAATCGTTTGATTATGGCAAATCTTCTGGAAAGCAATTTTCGATCCGGCATAATAAGCTCTATGTCGGCAAAAAGTGCTACGTTTACTGTTGAGCTACCGACCGTGTTTGCGTCCTTGAATCTGGTAATGGTGCTTCCGTTTTGACAGATGCAACACCTGCATCGACGTCGGCTTCTGACAATCAGTTGTTATCCTAACTAAAATCCCCGCTACTCACCGTGATGTATCTTTTTATTGACGAATATTAGAAGCATTGTCAGTAATCGTGAGGCACTGTCATCAGTCTTGGACGCATGCTCCGCCGATGTAGTTCTACTTACTGAAACCTGGCTATCGTCAAGAATTGACAGTTCTGAGCTATTTGAGTGTGAAAAAAAGTACGCGGTTTATCGCTGTGATCGCTCCGACAAACACGGTGGTGGCGTGCTCATTGCTGTGGCCGATAATCTTGTATCGCATATGATTGTAACTAACTCAGACTTGGAGTTTATTTGTGTTTGCATTTCCTTAAACCACAAAAATTTTCTTTATTGCGCATGCTACCGCCTGCCAAATGCTGCTACAAATTTCTGTGAAAAATTACATGATGTGCTTAATTACCTGGTTCTACAATTCCCACGCTCTCCATTATTCCTCTTGGGTGACTTCAATGTGCCTAAAATTAACTGGTCTGGACCTGTCCCGGTTGTATCTGAAACATTACCTGGTGTTTCATCTTTTGCTACCTTGCGCTTAGACTTCAACTTCACTCAGATCGTTTCCCAGCCTTCTAGAATTGGTCCTACATCGGCTAACATTCTTGATCTCATCTTAACAACTGCACCCGGACTTGTACACTCGATTTCATACATGCCTGGTATAAGTGACCACAGCCTTATTCATTTCGTTATAGCAACTTGCAACACGCGCCAGACTTCGACAACAAAAACATTTAGAAATTACAAAAAGGGCGATTATGTCTCAATTAATAAGGAGCTTGAACTATTATTGGATGGCTGCAATCCAACATTTTTCGATAGTACAGTGGAAGAAAATTGGATTTCCTTTAAAAATAAAGTTACAAGTCTCATTAACAAATACATACCGTTACAAAAAATTTCAGGTAAACAACGGGCACCATGTTTTAACACAACCTTAAAGAGGCTACTGTACAAAAAAAGCGTCTTTTTCGTTTAGCGAAGTCTACAAACACTCTTGCTCACTGGCGTGTATATCGATATAGTCTGTGCTCCTATCGCATTGCTATCAAACAGGCAAAATATTTTTTTCTGGAGAGCACACTCCCTTCTCTTCTTTCCACCAACCCTTCCAAGTTCCGGAACTTTGTTAAACCTGCACAAAGCCGTGCGATTTCTCTTGTTGACTCTGCTGGGCACGTGCTGCGCAATGAGGAATGTTGTACTGTCCTGAATAACGTCTTCGCGGGTGTGTTTACAAAGTCACCTGCCGTTGTCACGCCGCAGCTGCATAATCTCGATTTCCTTCCCATGGATGCAATTGTAGTGAACTTTGAGGAAATAGCTAAATTAATTGAGAAACTAAAGCTTTCGTCTTCATGTGGTGACGCTGAAATTAATGCAAAGTTTCTGAAGAACACGAAAGTTTACTTTTCAGTTTTCCTGTCATACCTCTTCACACAGTCCATTGAATCTAGTATGCTGCCACCAGATTGGAAGATCGGGAAAGTGGTGCCACTTTTTTAAATCCGGGAACACGCATTCTCCTCTCAATTATCGGCAAATTTCTTTGACTAGTATCCCGTGCAAACTTCTAGAACATGTAATTTACTCTAATCTAGTCTCATATCTTGAATCTAATGACTTTTTTAGCTCCTGCCAACATGGATTCCGGAAAAACTACTCCTGTGAAACACAGCTTCTGCTATTTACTAATCACATCGCAGCAGCTCTAGACCGAGGCTTGTTTCTTCATAGTGTTTTTCTTGACTTTTCTAAGGCTTTAGACAAAGTACCTCATCAACTACTTCTACTAAAAATCAGCAATTTGAAAATTGCCCCAAACATCCTCAAATGGATCGAATGCTTTTTATCTAACCAAGCTGAATATGTTATCGCTAACAATCACGCTTCGTCTCCTTGTCCTGTTGAATCTGGCGTCCCTCAAGGTTCCGTTTTAGGTCCACTACTATTCCTGATCTACATAAATGGTCTTCCAGATAACATTAACTATAGTATAAAACTATTTGCGGTCGACTGCGTTATCTATTGCGAAATAAATAACCCTAATGATGCACTTGTCGTTCAATCTGTCCTAAATAAAGTGGTGCAATAAATGGCTACTGACCCTTAACATCACTAAATGCAAGCACATGACATTTTCGCGAAGCACTAATGCCTCAATGTCTTCGCAATACAGAATTAATGAGATCGGATTGGAGCACGCGTCTGACTACAAGTATCTCGGTGTCTACATATCTGATGACTTGTCATGGCATGCTCACATTGGCTACATCATAGATGATGCAAATCGCACTCTCGATTATTTCCGACGCAATTTTTTCCAACCTCCACAGCGCCTAAAATTAATGCTTTATCAAACTTTCGTTCGTCCGGAACTCGAATACGCGTGTGCAGTTTGGGATCCGGCACACCGCACTCTCATTCAATCCATAGAATGCCTTCAAAATCGATCAGCTCGTTTTATTATGTCGAACTATTCACGTACCGCTAGTGTCTCGCAGATGAAATTGTCACTTACCCTTCCTGACCTTCAAACTCGGCGCAACATCTCGCGCCTTTGTTTATTCCACAAAGTGTTCCATCACCATTCATTGAATCAGCAACTCATTTCGCAGCCAGTGTACTTGTCCTCCCGTATCGATCACAGCAATAAGGTAGCTGTTCCTCTTTGTCGCACTGACATGTTCCTGCATTCTTTTATGCCGAAAACCTGTTCTGAGTGGAACCGCCTTCCCTCTTCTATCGCCACCTTAGCCGATGCGTCATCGTTCAAGACCGCTGTGACAGATCATCTTTTAAAATGACTGGAATTTTGCTGGGTTTTCTTCCTTTTATTTTGCTGCTCTTACTGTCTGTTTACCTTGTCCTTGTGTTACACGCTTGAATGCTTTTTGTTTGTAAACCATGTACCCACCCCCTTTGTAACGCCCATTGGGCGCTGAGGGTATGATAATAAATAAATAAATAAATAAATAAATAAATAAATAGATAGATAGATAGATAGATAGATAGATAGATAGATAGATAGATAGATAGATAGATAGATAGATAGATAGATAGATAGATAGATAGATAGATAGATAGATAGATAGCCCCCGAAAAGGGCGTGAAGTACCTAAAGAATACTAATCGGATTAAAACTTTGTTGTTGATGCAGCTGATATAGTTCCCGCAGCACCCTGGACAAACACGTATATATTTTTTCAGCGCTTCTATACTGGCGGACAGCTTTCTGTGGCTATGAAGGAAAAGGGCGCGTGGCTGCTGCACATGTATATTAGCGCGCCATGTAGTCCGGCAGCGTCTGACAGTGCTTTTCGTTGCTCGGAACAGACGCTCGAACGACTCAGCTTCCATGTGCTACGGATTCGCGTTTGCCCGGACACGGAAGGGAAAAGCCGCAAAACAAGTAAACCATGACACTCAGTGGTGTGGTCTGTCTTATTCAAGTGTTGCTGATAAGGTGTTTCTGTTTTGTCTTCGCCGTCTTAAGCTAAATTGGATTAACACGCGCAACTCTTTTTAGAAGCACTCTCATTTGTTCGCGCTTTTCCTCCCGTATGCTTCCCTTCATAGCCACAGGATGTTGTTCTTGAGTATAATGAACTTCACTGTACAGCAGATTGTTTGCGGGTGATTTTTCTGAATTAAGTTTCTTTTTTCTAGTCGCCCAGTAGCAAAACCGTTCTCAATTTTTTTAGTCTATATTCATTTCGAGTTTTCCCGATTTCAAGACATTCTTTCACTCCTAAATGTGGTCGGTTCCGTAATGTGTAAGTGTCTATCAGCACTGCTGCAGTACTCGGTGCTATTTTAATGTTAAACGTTCTGCGAATCATCAATCTTCTTCCTCTAAATAAATTTAATTTTCATACACCACGAATACATTATTTGTGCAATGGCTCTTCCTGGTACTGCGCAATTATTTAAAGGTTAACTACTCCAACGCCATAGTGTACGTCATGAAAGGTGTCTGAGCAAGAGAGACAATAAACATTTTTATTGGCTGAATGCAGCTTTGGAGAGACGTCCTCAGTCCAGAATGCCCAGGAAACACTGCTGTGGAAGTAAGAGATTCAACATGTACGTGAGCATGGCATTTTTCACACGAGGGATACAGAATAGTTGGACACCTGTCCTACAGAAATCAATTTACAACGTGTAATTGGGGAGACATGCCCGATGTACAAGCCAACGCAGATGTCTGACATTCTTTATTTTAATCCAATTAATGCGGAAGCAGTTAAGTGCTCGAAATTTAGTTTTCCTCGTATGTCCATCATGTTCTTCCATTCTTTTCAATCTGTTTACGCTGACAACGTTTTTTTTTTTTTTTGTCGTCAGGCCACCTTGTCATCCCCAGCTTCGCCATTGCAGCAGCGGGGAGAATAAATGCACGACCGCCTCCACTGCTATTTGAACCCGCGTCAATCAAGCACCACGCATTTGGCAGTGGAGCGTTCTAATCACTGAGCCATCGCGCAACAACAGTGCTGGCCAATTAGTGAAAGGATTTGGGCTGCACACAGAGTCTGAGAGTAGTGGCATCTTTGGGTGTATTTTGGAGGCCAGCACGAGTATTCTGTTGTAGTGGCCGACGATTGCATTATGTACATTGCATACAAATTGTTCTTGACAAGATGGCGGTGTCTGCGCCCAATTCCTCGTTGTAATGCTCGTTAAACCAGCATCGGCTATCTATCTATCTATCTATCTATCTATCTATCTATCTATCTATCTATCTATCTATCTATCTATCTATCTATCTATCTATCTATCTATCTATCTATCTATCTATCTATCTATCTATCTATCTATCTATCTATCTATTCTGCTTACGCCGCCACAGTGGCACAAGCTTTCTACCTGCTTCGACCACTAAATTTGTGTTCCTGGTCGTGACGCGACGTTGTTCTGACGTTCTCGTCATTCCAGCTTCGTGATATCCTACTATTTTCATGGCATCGTTACCCCGCCTTCTATACCGGGCCAGTGACCAAAGTTGCCCAATAGTTCGGCTACTAGGTATGGTCTCGTAGTCGCAATACCTTCGTGTTCGTTGCGCCGCCGACATACCAGCTTTAATTCTCATTCGACACCGTCATGCCATCGTTTGTCATGCATTCGTTGTCAGACCGCAATAGCGATGCCGTAGTCGTCGTTGAATCGCCGTCATCCCCGCTTCGCGTACTGACTTTCGCCATGCTGCCGTCATCACTCCTTCCACTCAGACTCAGTTGTCCATGTTATCTAATCACTTAATCCACTTGGTCATGGTTCGGGGTCGTGATGAGGTCGTGGTCATTGCACTTCGTCATTCAAGCTTTCTTATCTCACTCTCGTCATGGCGCCCTTATCGCACCGTCGTCGTCATGCCGTTGCCGTCCCGCTGTCGTTTTATCATTGTCATTACTTCAGCAATGTCATCCCATTGTCGCCATGCAGTTGCCCTCATACCTTCTTCTTCGCTGCATCTACATTAATGCTTCTTCGTGATTGTATAACAATCATACCATCGCCATTCAGTCGGGATTTTGCCGCCCTTGTCATGCCGTCATTGTCAGACAGCCGCTATCATGCCTACACTATCAGACCCTCGCCGTGACGCACTCGTCGTCGTGCCGTCATCGTCAATCTAGTTGCATTATCCCGCCGTCGTCGTCAAACCATCGTCTTCATACATGTTTCGTGACACAGCCACCGTGAAGCCACTGTCGCCATACACTTGCCTTCATTCCATTGTCCTCATGCCGTTGTCATTCGATCGTCGTGACATGGTAGTCGTCATGCATTCGTTGTCATACCGCCTTCGTTGATCAATCGATGTCAATCCTTGTTTGTCATTCTATCGTAATCATGCTCTTGTGATTCAATCGTGATTCTTCCGCCGTCGTCCTTATTGCGTCATTGATACACAGACACTGTCATGCATTCGATGTCGTCATCATGCGGTCTTGGTCAGGGCGTCGTTATCATTCACGCTTCTTCATCCACTTACTGCCACCATCGTCGTCCCGCTATCTGCATCATGCAGTCGTCGTCCTCTCATTGTCCTCACGTCGTCGGCGTCACACTGCCGTCGTTATACCATCTTCATATTTTAAATAACATCTCATTGTCGCAATGCCGTCATCTTTACACGCCTTCGTTGTTCTATCGATGTCATGCCTTCTTCGCCATTCCAGCGTCACTGCGTCAGCTGCATACATCCGTCATCATGCCGCCATGCTCTTGAATACCTTGGCAAGAAAGTGCCATAGAAAAGTGGGACGATATCGCATTATAAGGCCTATAGCCGACAAACGTGACTTGAGCAATATCATAATTCGTTACATTGATCGATTGCTATTCGCGTTACCATCGGCAGTCATCGTGGGATAACTTTCTCTTTTTCTGTTCATCTTTCCGTCCCCTTTTCCCTTTCCTCATTGTCAGGCCGCCAACCGGGCTCAGTCCTGGTTAACCGCCCTACGTTTCATTTATCGTTTGCTCTCTCTCTCTCTCTCTGCCATAATTTCTTTCTCGCGCAAATCTAGGAGATGACTGTGCATCATTTTGCTCGTGACATCCGTGGTAGAAGGCGTTATGACCTCGAGGTGGTAACCCAACCAAAGATGCTTTTGGAAGTTCCCCAATGCTTCCTGATCTCTAGTTCACTTATTATAGTACCGTGGGAATCCCAGTTTCGACATTGATGTTGCGATGCAGCCTCACGAATTTTCGCTGAGCCATCATCATCATCATGTTCTTTTATGTCCACTGCAGGATGAAGGCGTCTCCTTGCGATCCCCAATTACCCCTGTCCTGCGCCAACCGATTCCAACTAGCGCCCGCGAACTTCCTAATTTCATCGCTCCACCTAGTCTTTTGGCGTCCTCGAATGCGTTTTCCTTCTCTTGGTACCCATTCTGTAACCTTAATGGCCCAATGGTTATCTAACCGGCGCATTGCATGACCTGCCCAGCTCCATTTTTTCCTCTTAGTGTCAATTAGAATATCATGCATATCCGTATGCTCTCTGATCCAAACCGCTCTCTTTCTGTCTCTTAACGTTATGCCTAGCAGGCTTCGTTCCATCGCTCTTTGCGCGGTCCTTGACTTGTTCTCAAGTTTCTTCGTCAGTCTCCACGTCTCTGCCCCATATTTCAGCACTGGCAAAATGCACTGATTGTACACCTTCATTTTCAATTATAATGGTAAGTTTCCAGTCAGCAGCTGGCAATGTCTGCCGTATGCGATCCAGTCAATTTTAGTTCTTCTGTGAATTTCTTTCTCATGATCAGGGTTCCCTGTGATTAATTGACCTAGGTAAACGTACTCCTTCATGACTCTAGAGGCTGAGTGGCGATTTTGAATTCTTGTTCCCTTGCCCGGCTCTTTATCATTATCTGTGTCTTCTCCATATTAATCTTCAACCCCACTCTTACACTCTCTTTGTTAAGGTCCTCAATCATTTGTTGTAACTCTGCAGCAGTGTTGCTCAATAGAACAATATCAGCGGCAAACCGAAGGTTGCTGAGATATTCGCAGTTGATCCTTACTCCTAAGCCTTCCTAGTTTAATAGGTTGAATACTTCTTCCAAGGACGCAGTGACCAGCATTGGAGAGACAGTGTCTCCCTGCCTGACTTCTTTCTTTATAGGTATCTTCCTGCTTTTCTTGTGTAGAATTAAGGTAGCTCTAGAACGTCTCTAGATGTTTTCCAAGGTATTTACGTAAGCAATCTGTACTCCTTGATTACGTAATGCCTCTATGACTGCTGATATTTCTACTGAATGAAATATCTTTTCGTAATCTATGAAAGCAATATAGAGAGGCTGATTGTACTCTGCGGATTTCTCGATAACCTGATTGTTATTTTGAACATGGTTGTGATCCATTGTAGAGTATCCCTTCCTGAAGCCAGCCTGTTCCCTTCGTTGGCAAAAGTCCAGTGTTGCCTTTATTCTATTGGGGATTATTTTGGTAAATTATTATATAATACTGTAAGTAAGCTAATGGGCCTATAATTTTTCAATTATTTAACGTCTCCCTTTTTGTGGATTACTATAATGTTCGCATTCTTCCAGTTTTCTGGGACTCTTGCAGTCAATAGACACTTCGTGTAAAGAGCCGCCAGTTTTTCAAGCATTATGTCTCCTCCATGTTTGATTAAATCGACTGTGATTCCATCTTATCCTGCTGCTCTTCCTCGTTTCATGTCTTGCAAGGCCCTCCTGACCTCATCGCTAGTTGTAGGAGGAGTTCCTGTATCCTGTTATTACTGTTTCTAACTGAGGTATCCTGACTCCTCTGGGTCAGTGCAGGTCAGCATAGAACTCATCAGCTGCTTTTATTATATCTTCGACATTGTTGAGCCACAAATAATTACATTTGCAACACAGATAGATTACCTTTTTAACATATCATTTCTTCATTATCTCTTTATTTCTCCTTCATCAAATTATAAAACTGATACCGCATAAAGACCCATCTTTAAACAATATTATGATTATCAAAAATTTACTTCAAGCCTACACTTTACATTAGGCGTCCCTCTAATTTTGAATTTATTTTATCTACGCAGAAGGCTCTGTTCGCGTTACTATAATATTCTTGCTGTCCATGGGCCTTCATGATAGACTTTAAGAGCGCCGTCCTCTACCGATCTATGGTATAGTACGCGGTTTGTTTGTGCTTCTCCTTTCTCTCTCTCTCTCTCTTCTCCTTCCCCTCTCTTTCTTCTTTTATCTCCCTACTTTTTCCCCATGCACGGTAGCCAACCGGGACTAACTAGGGCTAACCTCCCTGCCTTTCTATACAAGCTTCTTTTCTCCCTTTCTCTCTGGAAGTTATTTCCACTTCTTCCTGTCTGCTCAAGGCCTGCAACATTATTGTACATTTTCTTTGACTTATCCCCCGTTTTTTTATTGTCTTAGTTTAAACATGCTCTTGCTCGCTTGTTATACCACGCGGTTCGCGGCCTATCCTACACAGTAGGTTTGCTCTGTGTACCAGGCGTGCCATCATCATCGGAATCCGTAACCCAAGCCTTAAATGACTCACCTTAGCTGAAAGGCGAGGGTTCTTCAACGCAGCAATTACTCCCAGCATGGTGCCGTATCGGAGAGGCCACGCAAAGGGCTACTTTATTAAGGTGCGAGAAGCTTTAACCTCTGAGAGAGATAAACCCCTTCAAAAATGCTCGTCTGAAAAGCGAGAGGCCTTTAAGGAGGCAGTTCTTGCGGGCTTATTCTCTGTCAGGGTAGGCTGAATCAGGGACGCAGCCACAGTGGGGTTCCTGAAAAATCTTGTGCGTGCTGCAGAGAGTGTATTGGCGCTAGGATAGAAAAATGAGGTGAAGAAATGCATAAATTAAATTTATTCGCGCACTAGAATTCTCACATTCCTAACTTATATTCTAGCTAGTGAGGATCTTGCGATCTAATTTTGCAATTGTGGGAACTCCGCATTCGTAGGGGGAAGGGGTAGATCTGCTTTACAAACGGTGTTTGTGCCGTAACCCCCTCCTCCCCCCCCCCCCCTACCTGTGGCGCCCGAGAGTGTCTCGCACCGCTCGGACCCGGCGTACAGGTAGATGTTTGGGATTCTCGAGTTAGCCTCATTATCGTGCGCTTGTGCTCCCTGCGAAGAGGGACAGGTTGCACCGTGGTCAAAGGGGGTACATATCCCGCTTTCTTGCTGCCCGAGTCTCATAACGCCATTTCGGGACCCTACGCGTCCAGTGAAGGCCTGTCATAGCCAAGAAAGCGTGAAATTTATGCAACAAACTTGTATACTTCTAGGCTTCATAACACCTTATAAACCCCTGTTTGGGTTTGATAGAAGACACCTGCAATGACATAGTGAGCTCTCTCAATTGTGACCATCCCTGTTCGGATGTACAAACGTACTGCCGAGCTACGGCTCTCTGAGCGCCACGCAAGAGCCTAAATTTTGCTCCCAATGCGTCATGCATAGCGCCACAACAGCGCCATCCGTTCATGTGCCGCATGCATGATCTACGAATGGGTTCTTTCTCCTACAAAACGGTGTCAAATAAAGCGCATAACATTTATTCGTGCCCTCAGCCGCTTACGTGAATAAATTATGATACACCTAGAGGGAACCCAGCAGCGTAATCTCGCAGTCGTACTCGCTCCCTATTCGTAGTAGGCCTGCAGTGGTGAAAGGTGGTGACAGCAACTTGTCATCGCTCTATCTGTTTACCCGAGTAACTGCACGCCTTCCTGGACACTGCGTCTCGAGCGCAGAGGCACCAGATCAGAGGAAATAGGAAATTTCTAGAAAAAATTGCACACTTGTAGGCCTTATAGCTCCTCATGAGCACATGTTTGAGTTTGATGGATTATATCTACTATGGTTGAATGGGCTCTCTAAAACGCGACCGCTCTCGATCGGATCGGCAGAAGTACGGCCCAGCTATCGCTATATTAAAGACAGAGTGAGAGACAAGACTGGTCCACGATCACATCGTGCGTGGTGCCACAACGGCGACATCTGTAGCGAAACATTCATGATGGAGTAATGGCGTCTTTCCACTACACAACAATACAAAAGTAAAGCGCATAAGCCATTACGGTTGCAAATATATAAGAGACAAAAGTATAAGATGTATTCGTTACATACAGTTTCAGCAAGGAACCCCTCTGAACGACTATAAAGCCGTCTCAAGTCGATAGCAACGCAAACAAAATATGAGCACATTGTATAACTGGCTTCAAGAATGAATATTTTTGTTCCTTCTGCCGCAGGCTCTTCGGCCCTCGTCATGTCAGCCAGGGCGCATTATAATACTCACGGAGACTGTGTAATTCATTCTGGCTGGCACGAATTGTGTCAAGAACATTGAGAAGTTTGAAAGCACGTAAATGCTGGGAGAATCACGTACGATACCTTTCTGGAAGCAGCCGAGTATAGACCGTTTCATCGGGCGAGGAGGATAGGGCGCGCGGAGAGCCTTTCCTCCTCTCTGGCTTGGGCGATCCGGCGCGGAGCTGCTTGAAAGTATTGCTGTCGCGTGCTGCGGAACGATTTCGGGATGTTTTATATCGTACTTCGTGAAATTTACGGCATGATCGTTCATATAAGGTCTTCAGGGAAGCCTTTTGGTGCATCGGTAACTACTGTAGGCAGTAATATGTCTTGCGGGCGCAAAAATGTGACGCGCATAATCAGCCGCGGTTTACGCGCACGATCAGTCGCGGTGCGTGTATGTGTTGTTTACTATTTTGCTTATATCAAATTAATTCAACAAAGAAAACCGGCGTCTCTGTATTACCAGCATTAAATGTTAAATCAGCTCAATCTCTGATTGATTGGCGTAGGGAGTAAGCATAAAACATAATAGCGCATGCTCGTGCACGGCCAACCTAAGGCAACCACGAAACATCTGAGCGGCAGGCGCTATCAAATATTTGTGATACACTGGCATCGTTCTCACGCATTTCAAGTCTAGTATGCTTGAAATTACCATATGTCTACGCTAGCCTTGCTGCATGAGGCCCATGGCGCTGCTCAACACAGCGATCACTGCGGTTGGTGAGCCAGCACGATACATATATAAGCTGTGTGCTTCGGCATTGCCTTTTGGCCTGTATACAGCCATAATATATGAGAGGATTCGCATAAACAGAATGCGATGACTTTTTGGAGCGCAAAATTTCCGTAATACGTGTGTGTGCGTCGTAGAGAACTGAACGAACACAACCGAAAAAAAATTCGGTTATCATCCTCTTTCTCTAAAAAGCAAGAGAAAACGAGCTAACGCCGCACAACGTTTATAAATATATAACCGCTGATGCCGTATGCTTGGACCATGTGCTATATAGAACAAAGATATCTGTAATCCAGCACCTACTACTGCTTAGGACGCTCGCGCAGTTCGTAAACGGTCGCTTTGCTGGAAAACCTTAACTGTAACGTATGCAACTATTACTAGCCAAAACTATTTTATTCATGGGTGGAAAGCTCATCCATCCAAGCAAGTAGTCATGCAATGTAACATGCAGCGAACAGTTTGAGCGCTTGTCAAAGTATAACAGCACAGCTCCTATCGTAGCAGAACGATACCCACGCTGTTACGATCGTTGCGTATGTTTCATGGCTCCTAAATCGCAGCTTAGAAATAGAGGATAATACTGCAATAATGTCACATTAGTGATTGGAACATTCATAAATCCACAATTGACCTCTGAGGCTGATTGTAGGCTCAAATATGCGCGCACACATCGCGCTGCGTGTTCCGTCCACCTCAACGCCAGCAGAAATTCCGGCCATGACGCCTTAAACCACTTCAGCACGTCTCACAGAATCGTTTACCACGTAGAAGACGCAAGTCATACTAAACAGACCGGACGACCGCGAAAACAAACGCCAGAACCTACCGCCGAGCATATACTTGCCATGCAAAACACCACTTTTACCCAAGCCAGTATGGCGCTGCTCATAGGCGGCGCCACTGCGTTCACAATATGGCGGCGCCTACGAAAAAACGGTCTATAGATTGGTGTGGCGGCGAGAGCAGGCCCGAAAATGTTCAGTCGATTTAACAATCGAAATGCCTTTGTGGTTCAGCGCTGTATGCGAACCACTAGCCTAACGTTAAGTTATGCCGTCCGTGCAAGACATCGTTTGGTTATACTGTTACATGTCATAGATGATGTAGTTGGCCCGCTCCGGCTAATAGCATAGGGAAAGAAATCAGGCTTGCGAAATACGGACAGCAAGGTCACAGCGCTAGCTTCATGAACACCCTCATTTGAGCACGTATATGCACGTATATAAACGCTGCTGTTATCGACTCTTTACCTCGATAAACTAGTCGCGCATGTAGAACGCAACAAGCCAACGACCTCGTCAGAGCCATCTCCGACTGCGATTATTTTTAGAAAACAGTTGGACACCGGAAATGCGGGTTTGGGAAATTTTCAAGGGGACATTCTTTCACGTGACCTCAGCCTTAACCTGCCAGGTCCGTGTCGAAGGCAGGTCATTGTGCTTCACTCTTTCCCTGTTTGCGCACATTGATGTGCGTCTCTTTAGGGTCAAGCCGTCCTGGGAGGAAAGGGGCCACTAATCTCCAAATTGGCGTCTGGTTATGTCATCCATCTCCTAACGACGGATTGGGGGAAAGTGATGGAAACAAGACCACGGAGGGGTTAAAAAAGGAGCGGGACGCTTCGTGAATAGGATCGGAAACTTGAACATATGTTATGTTAAGTATTCCTGCGTAATTCCTGTACAAAATTTAATTTATACGTGTGTGTTTAAAACGTCCTAGACGTCAGGCCGAGCCCCACATTACCTCATTCCTTCAAGGTGACTGAAGATCTCACAACTTCGGACCCCCGGTCGCAACAGCGCTATGGGGAGGCTAATGTGCGCAATTCTATCGGTGAAGCCTCATGGCCTCGCTCATTCGACAACCGCGAGCCGAACTTTCTCCCCGGAATTGGTGGTGAGCTGCTGGTTGTGCTGCTCTCTGTTCGCCACTCTGTCGAGTCTGTCGTTACCTTCAGGCCGCCTCGCGTGGTGGAGCATCAGACTGCATGAATTCCACATCACCGTGATCTTGAAGCTCAGACGGAAACAGCAGCGAGAAGGCCCTGAACTAAGATGCTTTGTCGAATACTTGGAAGCGAGGCCAACCTGCCTCGCTATAACGTAAAGCTATTCCGAACTGTGTTTATTCCATCTCTGCAATTCACGATTGCCCAAACATCTTTCGGGAAAGGCCCACTTAACCTGTCTTTCAAGGACGTCACAAAAATCGCTAACACCCCTGAACTGATAAGACGTGGGCGCACTGCTCATGCATGATTAGACCAAACAAAACATTCCTTTCCGGTCCTACCCTTTTCTCCCCAATAGCCTTCTGTGATTGGTCAAAATCTTTCTGGGCTGCGCCCACTTCGCCTGTCGGTCGCGCAACGTCACAAAGCCACGAAAACTCACAATGTCAAAGCGACCTGTACGCATTAAAGGTACATTAACATTCCGAACAAAACCGAGCATTTTCGTAATCGTCGGAAACTACCCCGTTTTGTAAGGAATAGAAGATGGCTGCCCAACGATCACTCCGGCCCTGGCTATTTCCTGCTGCCGGGGAGAATGAATTTGTTTTTGCATAACACAAATTCTTGTGCGGCCGTCTAACATTGTCGCGCCCTTTCGACACGTATGCGATATCTCTTTGGCAAATTCCCTTCACTGAGGATCCGTTTTGGGGGCTTTAGCGGCACTTTTGTTCTTCCATTGCTCACCGTCCCGGTTTTAGACCAACAACCGCAAGCTAAGTAAGGGGGTAACGGGAAGCAGGCCAAACGCGGACGCCCACGCCCGCACTCCTTCTCCGGTTAACTCACTTCACTTTCCCAGGAGCTCAACACTAACGAATCCCTCTCCACTTCTGCGGGTTCATTAAATCCTCTTCTCAGCCAAATAGGTAAGAACCTGTCAAGGGATTGGAATTCAAGTCAAGGGATTGGAAGGGATTGGAACGTCAGGGGATTGGAATTCAAAGAGATTGAAACCATTTTACGTTATAGGGCCCTGGGTCCCTATAAGGTATTCAAGCTAATATTGTCGCCATTTTCCTCGGAGAAGGAAGTCCTCACGAAGAACTTTTCACTAGTACGCGCCATACTATGCACTTTCTATATAAAAACGAAAACGCTATAACGTTTACTTACTGCTTATATTCTGTACCTTTCAGTTACACAGAAGCGCTTATCGCTGTTGGCTGTAGTGAAATCAGTCTTCAGATCGCATTGTTCGCTATGATCAGAAGACGTGTTCTTTCTTCGGTTCATAGTTCAGGCAATACATAGGAAATCCTCACCCTTAAATATAATATTGGTGTGCTCCGCGGCCATGATGTCAAGGAGTGTTAGAACAGTCTACATTACGTGAGCTAGTCTACTCGTTTCGAAACCTGCGATTCTTATTTCTGATGTACGGTGGGGTGTATGGACTTTTATGGGTGCAGTCTTCTGTTCGCGTCAAAAGCTCTATCATGGAAGAGAAACTGATATAAGGCAAAGCAGCGCGAAGACTATAAGCTGAATATATGCTGGCAGATTTAATGTGACACTAAAAGAATGGAACTTCAGCTATAGTAAATGACCCTCCTACGATATCAAAAAAAACATGCCTTACCATGGGTAAAGGTTTTACAAGCCGCAAAATACGGGGGAACATGAAACAGATTGCGACGCCGCCTTGAATTTCCCACACCAGGTTTCCGTGAGACCATACATTTTGCGGGTGCCTACTTCGGCCTGGTTATTGGGTATCGATAAAGATGGACTACACTATATTCTAAAAAAATTATGACGACTCAACTTATCATGTTCGACGACTTTGTACAGAAGCGCAAAGGTCCATATGGATAAGAAAATAAAACAAAGTTTGAAATTTAGGACGGCACACTAAAGTACTGACGCTCGGGTTTCTGTGCAAAACTTATGAAATGAAACTTTTACCTTAATTTATTCCTTTTCTAATAATCAGCCTATTGCCATGAAACTAACGAAATTGAAGTTTTGAAAGAATACTTGAAAGCCTAAACAGATTGTGTCTTTGAGAAGCACTAAAGACATGCGATAAATCACACCAGTGATTTCTATTAGTTTTCGAGAGTAGGAAAGCATGCAGGGTAGTAAGCAAAAGTTAATGATGATCTTCATATCTTTAGTAGGCTGCACATATATTGGCTGCACAGATGCACCATTACTGAGAAACGGAACAATTATTCAGTTTTGTACCTGCATACATAAACCTATGGAATTTCGCTCTTTTTTCTCTCTGTGATTTCTTCTCTTTAAACATGTGTCCATCCAGACGCGTACCCAGGGGGGAGTCCCGGGGGAAGAGGGTCCCGCCGCCCCCCCCCCCCCGCATTTAAGCGGCATACCTCCCCCCTCCCCCGTCCCCATCCACCCAAGGCACCGCTCCTGACACACATTCCTAAACCGTCGACAAATTAATCTACTCGGCGGTCAGCATTTTGTTGCCTTTTACAGCGAAAGCAGTGCATGACTAACTTCCGCATTGTTTTTAGGCATCCTTTATTAACAGAAAGGAAGCATCATGTGGGCCGATACTGGTGATAGTACAATAAGGGTCGAAGATCAATGGCACATACCCCTGTGGACTCTGGAACCTATAACACGCCCTTGGGAAGCTTCGGGATGGGCCCATGTATGGGGAGTGCTTAACGCCTGCTTCACCTCCGCCGCGAGTCGGCCCGGTATTGCAATATCTTCGGGATCACCCTACGTGTGGGGAATTCTTAATGTCTGCTTCACCTTCAACGTGGGTCAGCCCGGCATTGCATTACCTTCGGTATGGACCCATGTATGGGGAGAGCTTAACGCCTGCTTCACCTCCGCCGCGGGTGGGCCCGGTATTGCAATATCTTCGGGATCAGCCTGGGTATGGCGAGTTCTTAATGCCGGCTTCAACTCTACCGCGGATCGGCCCTGCACTGCATTACCTTCGGGATGGACCCATGTATGGGGAGTGCTTAACGCCTGCTTGACCTAAGCTGCAAAAGGACCCGGCATTGCACTACCTTCGGCATGGACCCACGAATGGCGAGTGCATAACGACTGCTTTACCTCCGCCGCGGGTGCGCCCGGCATTGCATTACCTACGGGATGGACCCATGTATGGGGAGAGCTCAACGCCTGCTTAACCTTTGCCGTGGGTCGGCCCGGCGTGGCACTATCTTCCGGAGCGGCCCACATATGGGGGGTGCTTACGCCTGCTTTACTTCCGCCGCGGGTCGGCCCGATATTGCACTATCTTCAGGCCGACCCGCAGCGGAGGTGAAACACTTTACTTTTCATTTGAGAGCTTTGACTGTCGCCATCTTTCGCTGTCATTCCATCTTCACAGAGTGGAATGACTGTCAATTTTTTCACTCCTTTGGGTGGTGGTAGTTATCGGCATCTCCGGGGGTGTGCAGGCCAGTTTTCTCATTGATTCGGGGCCCGTGCGATTAATGCAAGATGAATTCAATTGTCACCATCTATTGCAGCAGGCAAGGCCTAGTTTACTGTTTTCATCATAATATGTTATTTTAATTATAATGCCCAACACAATTTTTATGTCACCATCGTTTCAACGATCACGCGTATTCCTGTTGCTTCGTTAGTTCAACCTTTGTTGTCTAGACTGATCCAGGGGCCAGGAAAGGCATTCGGTTCATAGTCGGCTGGTCTGTGTGCTCGTGGAAAGAGTTGTGGCCGGAGAAAACGCCAGTTGCGTTTAACTTTTCCTTTTGCTTCATTACTTCCTCGACTTCCGACTTTCTGTTATAACGTGCTTTTTCGTGTTTGATTGTAAATGACATGTCTAATGATGTATTTGATCTGTAGATGTTGTTTATAATACGCTAATTTGCAGACCATTGATATCACCATCAATGTTGTTATTATTAACCGAGGGTCCCACTACAGTTTTTTCACTTTGGGACCCTCGTCTGTATATTTCTCATGTAATTACTTCTTCTTTTTGGAACGAATAAATCTGAATCTGAATCTGAATCTGAATCTGAGTGACGGCTCGCCGCGGCGCTGGCAGATACTCGGAACCATATAAGGGATATAGGTTAGAAAAGGTGGAAAATAAGATATTGCGAAACAGCGTCCATCATCAGGCCTGCAATAACCGTTCAACCCATAAGCAATGTGACTGACCCGTTACCTCGTCTGGTTTTTCCCTTGTTGCACAGCACTTTTCGTGCAAAATTGGCAACTAGAAACAAGAGTCGCAAGGAGATGAGAAAGTAAGCGATCTACTAAGCGAGAAAGACAAGGCAAGAGCCAAAGTGGGAGGAAAAGCCAAAGTTGTTTGTGAAAATATTTATGGATCAGCATCTTTCTATTTAAAAAGGAAGTAGAGGAAACCCCACCTAAAGTGGAAAATAATTCCGCGTGTTTTGAATGAAGCTTCAAGCCAACTGACGTACCCACTTCCCTGCTGTGCTAACGGGGGGGGGGGTTCTAATCTTCAGCGGTGGGCGCAGTACGTCTAGAACCACAGCGTCCTGCGCTCTACGCGGTTGTACGGGACTGGTGACCACGCATTGTTACGCAACTTCCCAAAAACCAACACGAGTCGGTTTTGCTACTTGGAAGAGCAGTAAACGAGGGATACAAAACAACTGAGATTCTTCCACAATATAGACTTCTCTATATTTATTCCAAAGCTAATTAAAAAAAAACGCCACTAGAAATCTTTATTTTGCACTTTCGCTTTACTTCTTCTTGGCAAGGCTCTTCCTGCGCATCTGTCATGCGCGAGTGCATTTGATGTGGTTCTTTGCTTTCCAAGTAAAGAAGAGGTGCATCTCACAGGCGTACCTGTAAGATACACGTTATTTTAATTCTCTTTTGAGGCTTTACGCATCTTTATGGCAAATGGTGTGCATTATTCACAATCTGTACTAGTAAAAGTACCCTCCGCCTCATATGCATAGAAAAATTGCCTTGGGTTGCCCGCCTCCCCCCCCCCCCCCCCCCAGGAAAGAAATCCTGCGTACGTGCCTGTGTCGATTTCATGTCGAATGTTTCAGCACGCAAGTGAATGTCAAGTTACCCTACAGTGCAGCTTGTTTAACTGCATGTTGGGACATGATGGTGAGTGCAGCTATAGTCTCGTGTTCGTTTTCAGCTTAAGTTTGCTCAGAGTGGTTTTTCAATATATTACAATCGCATGCGAGTGAGAGACAATTCGCAAAAAATCCGTTCACTGCCGTCGTGTATCTGGCTATAGCAGTTTTATGATGTATGTGGTGAAGAAAAGGGATATTTAGATTGCTCTATCCTACTTACAGTCAAGTCCGTACAAGAAATCGTTTATTGAATGATGCTATGTGTGCTAGCGTTGGGCTGGACACATTTTTATGGTAACCATTCATTAGGTAGCATAAGTAGAAGCAGTGCTATTAGCGTTGTATGAATCAAACAATTACAGGGCAATTTAAGAGGGTACGCCACAAGTTGCATTGAAAGAGCAACTTTTTATTGAGATCTGAAGGTGAATTATGCATTCTTTGATGGCTATCTTGACGGAACACGCAAGCCAAAATTCATTATGTAGTGTATATTTCATAAAGGTAGTCGCGATAACACGGATCAATGACCATTACACCTGAGGTCACCTATAAGTTCCCGTTTGCGCGTCAAGAAGTCCCTTTTGAGAGCATTCTCCGGTTGGTTGTATCCGCTTCACAGGGTTGAATGCTCTATCACTTGACGGACCGAAGACACTGCATCTGGCGGGACAATGGAGTGGACCATTAGGAATCCAGTGCCGTTAAAGCCACACGCAAAGCTGAGCGTGTAAGCCCCGATGTTGTCCATTAGGAGCCACTCGTCGACGTTCATGTCGTATAACAGTTTTCGAGGCTCAATAACGTCAAGGGGGTTGCAGGTAGCACCCCACAACGTGGTCAACACATCCAGTTTCTGTCTCGTGGCTCCTGCAGTAATGCAAGAGGAAGCGAACCAGAGAAAACTGTCACTTTCCATTGGTACTTAATTGGGCTGTGGGTTTCAATTATCGCGTGCAAGAAACGAGGCTCAACAGGATTAAAGCGATGAGTAGTGTTACCCAAGATGTTCAGCATGACCAACAGCAACTACGCGGAATATTTAGTAAGGATGCCGTGAAGCGATTCTTGATCTTGAAGAGTAATACCACATATCATATTAACTTGCGGGTTCAACTACAGCAGCGTCTCCCTTATACAGGACGTATTCATACGGCCAACGAACACTCACTCTGGACCACAAATCATTTAAGTACTTTAGCTTCTTCTGCCTTTAATCGCTTGTATGTGTATGGCTTCTAAGCTTATCACATAACGTGTTAAGCGGTGAAATATGACGAGGACAGCGAAATAAACCTGAAGAACGGCATGTGGTCCTGGTCTTTCCATAGAGGGAATTACGTTACACAGTAAATAGGAACTAAGACAAGTTGAAGTTTTTCTAAAAGATATTTCTATGCTTGGCGTACACTGATGAAATCTAAACATAGGTTGTAGCTCAATATAGAACTAGAATAAGGACAGTGTGGGCGTTCAACCGCTTCAAAGAAATGTGAGCGGCGAAATAAAACTAGAGTGTCAAGGTGATGCTTGGAAAGATTGGGGGGCGGTCGTTGCGCCGAACTCCTTGATCAAATGTTTCGTGAAGCAGCGAGATAAATGCATGTTGGAGGGCTGCGAGGCTTTAATTTTCGACCACTTCGATTTACAGTAATGACCTCTCATTATTACTTAGCTGATCTACCTGAATATTTCCTGTTACGGCACTACTACAACAAATTTATATGAGTGCTTAGTAGGCTTCGTTACCAAACGCTGCCCCGGAATTATACTAAAAGTTAGTGCAACAATAAGTACCTTTATTACGTTTTTCTGAAACAGTAAGTAAATTTCAGCACTGCAAATATTATAGTAGCTTTGAAATATGACATTCACCTGAAAAAGGAGCGCTTATTATGGCTGATGTGAGTAAGAATGTATATTTCCCTATAGGATATTTTTTGCTGTATCCATACGTTTAATCATACAAACAAAATAGGTCGTATTTCCATTTTACAAAGCATCGTAAACTTTACTATGTGTTCGCTTATATTAATTTTAGCTGCGGAACCAGTTCACGGGGTTTAACATGCCTTGCTCATTCATTCCCACTCTAAAACACCAAAAATACCCCATACAAGTTACAGTGATTCCACAGGTCATGCCGCTTCTCTCTTTGTAGACAAAACAGACTGCCAATATAACATTTGATGACCAAGTACTCCCTAGGAATTCGAGGATGCGAATTTGGGCCGCAATGCTGTGTATCGATACACAGATGAAGAAATCGCGCTCCCACACAGACACACAGGATAGTCCTTTCTTGATATGTCTCATTAGAGCCTTGTAGCACCCACACGCAACTTTATGTAGAAATTGAGCTTTGTACATCGCACATTGAAACACTCTATTACCTCATAAAATTAATATTCGGTTGCCATATTTCTGTTCTCGCGTATTCGACCTTAACTGACTAATGTCTTATTACTTAATCTAGGAGATATTTAAGGTAGGATCACTGAGAATTTACTTCACCATCAGTACAAAGCTGATTACCTGTTAACTTCAATTATTGTGCCGGTGGCTCATTAAATTGAAGTTGTACGTGAAACATTTATGTTTATTTATGCGTTCATTTATTTACGATCATGCAGCTGAGCAATCGTTTGCTCGTGTGCTTGCAGATTTGTGCGTCGTTGTTTGTCTTTGTCTGAAGGTACTTCACTTTTTCTATAGCATTTCTTCGCTTCTGCAAAATGTTTGCTTTTTCATGCATGTCAATAGACCAGAAATCTCGCTTCTACAGTCTTCAACTTCAAAAGCTCCTTCAGTTTATACTGATAATGTATTATACTTTATGCTACGCAAAACGAACAAATTTTGAAATAAAAAAGAAGTCATTTCTCCATCTGGGTGACCGAACGTCCACTGATGAAAGCAGCGAGATGTGCATTGGAAAACAAAATTGTGCGAGCACATAGCGAAACATCATATGTCCTGCCTACCGATGAGAGCGACAATTGCGTTACCCTTACAGGAGCATAAAAGAAGCAGCAATTTTTTAAAAATGCTGGTCGAGCGACATGATTTGACTCATGTCAAGCGCCCTTCTTTAAATTACACGAAGAGAACGCCTGAAATGTTCACTAACGATAATTCCTTGAGCACATCCGGATATTTGACAAGCAGAGAATATTGTACTGTTTGTCCACTTTTTCATCTTTTGGCACACTGAGGACAACTTTAGTTCTTTCTGTTTGTCTGAATAAAAAGAACATTTTAGCTTGGCTTGCGTGCGCGACGATCGTGAAATAATCGAAATTTCCCGCAGCTCATGAATTCGCCTGTAAGGGCAGGATATTCACGTCCGAGCTCGTACAGATGAACTCGTACAGATGGCGGGAAACGCATTTGTCTCTGCTCTCACTGAGAAAGAGTCTTGGTGCGCCTGAACGACACCTAGAGCACAGAAGAAGACACGTTTGCTGCAGCTATTTTCTGAGCACCAGCCGTGGCCGGGAACAACGCGCAGACCTTCGATGTGCCTCTCTCTCCGATTGGTTTCACGAAGGGTGCGTTCATATGAACGAAACTCACAAAAGATTTGACAGACTAAAGCTGAACGCCGGGGAGGTGATGATGTATACGCGCCATTCATGGCTAGAAGATACGCTGATATTACGTACCGCTAAACTCTAGACCGCAGTGCGAAATGGGCACCTCGACGTGGTCCCAATGGCCCCAATACTGTCAAGGCTGTGCCGTAAGAAAACTGCTGGAAGAGTAACTAAATTCAGCAGAATAATTACAATTAGCTATGAGAAAATTGAGTCCTTTCTTCATAGCAGTGACTTCGACAAGTCATTGCCCAAGAGTGCACGTTGCTATACGCGGTTGTGCTACCAGGTCAGAGCCAGCAATTCGGAATAAATTACGAGACATGTCCAGCGATTCTCGCCTGCGTCCGCTAAGAAAATAGACTGTCGACAATTTGAAAATTCGCATTTAGCACTTTATTTACGTAAGGCAGCTTGTAGAAACTAAGAAATCAGGTGATTCTAAGCGAGTTGTGGTTCAGGTTATTCCGATATAAAAAAGGATATTAATGTACAGTTTTTGTGCAAGCTGTGGATGGTTGAAGAAGAATACGTGATGACCGAAAATCAGCAAACAGGCTGAGTACTTACTGTCAACGGCAGTATCCCTGCGTATTTTGCCGACGACTCGGACAGCGAGGTAATACGCTGACGCCACGAAGAACTGGCCTGGATCAGCGATGATCTGCACTCCACTCGACGCGTGGAAGTAATCATCGGTTGTACGACACACAGACACGCACACCTGCATGCGAAGCTCAGTGTTGAAATGTGAATATCCGCTGCTTTGTTTCTGTCCACATTATTCTATCATCATTCTTATATTTTTTTTAATATGGTAATGCTTCGATAGCTGTACAGAGTTCTCATAGAATTACCTGCGCCAATCACGAAGCTTTTGCCCACGCTAAACATTAAAAGGGGCCCGTTGCTCGTGTTTTTATAGCAAAACTTTATTTTGGTATAAGTACTCTTGCATTTAGATGTGCGAAATGTTTCAGGTGAACTTAGTTCTTTAGGTCACATGTGTCATTTCATTGGTTTAGTGATCGTTGTTTGTTTTTGTATTTGTTTTCCTTTGAGGATCATCCCAAGGTGCCCTCGCTATGTAGTGCTCTTGTGTAATTCCACAGCTTTTTTTGTATTTCCCTCCTTGCACAGCCTTCCAGATGTTTAATAATATCGCGCAGGGGTCTACCGCACGGCTTATAAGTGCCTTACGACAACGATAACCATCGAGATGAGCGAAAGTAAACTCTCAAACGTGCAAAGCACACTCTAGTGCGAGCGTCGCCTGTCATGTTGTTCACTTTAAGGGAATACATCCTTCGCTTATTTTGTGCACGGTCCTGTTCAAAAAAGCTGCTGTGAATCATAGGACATGTGCGACTGTGATGTGCCGCTCACGATGTGCTTTCAAATATATTTTTTTCGTTTTGAAGGGCACCCGCATGTGGCAGAAAACTAAGATGAAAAAGAAAAATGGAAGTTTCGCAGAACATGTGAGATTATTATCACACGTTTATATAAATGACGGGGCATCACACATAACAAAGCCAGGACGTGTGCACTCTTGAAGAGACGAGCTCGGCAGACGACGCTCGGCAGACGACGCTCGCCCTCGAGTCTGGAGTGTGCTGTGCATGTTTCGCGTACTAGCGCCGATCTCGCCTCTTCTCAAAGTTATAGGGTTATCACACGTTGTGTTGCCTAGTGTTCCTGCATATGCTCCCGCCGGGAGCAAGTTGCGCATAGGTCCGGTTTATGATCCAGCTCTGCAGTGGAGCCACTCCTCGCGCGCGCAGGAGGAAAATGCTACGCGGTGCTCCATTTGCTTTTTTGTCTGCTGGTCGCGAGCTGCATGCGGCAACTGTACGCAAGCGCTGAGCAAGATGGCACTTTTTAATGCATGCTAAGCTCGAACGATTGGCGTATCCGGAGAGGTGCCAACCCCCCGAAATGTTTAGTATGTGTGTACATATGTACGCGCACACATACAAACACGCGCACGAATGTACATATAAAGAATAGGACCCCCCTCGATCCTTCCAAATAAAATCCTGAGTACGCCCGTGGCTCGAACAGCTCAAATGTTCGCGTGCAAACGCACATTACTTTGCGAAAAAAGCAGTGCAATGTTTTTCAGCATGCATATGAAGTTTTCTCGCGGAGGCGGAAGGCAAGAAGTGTTTTAAAGGATGTTTAAAGAAAACTTCACACACGTGTGGTAGACAGTTATGTGAGCACATTTTGGCTGCCGAAACGAGACGAATAATGAATGTCGCGGACATAACTACCATGCCTGCAATTATGTCAGTGGCCATTGACCGTCATTCATCACTAAACGTCGTTCACAGCAGCTGCACGTTCTTGATATATGCGGTGCAGACACGTAAATTTAAACGCATTTCAAATGTTCGCATGCGCGCATCTTATGTAAAACTTACTTTTACGATTCATACCGCAAACTTAACAGCTGCTTCGTAGCAGCGAATCTACAAGTATAAAAAGATTCAAGATGCACGAGCTTCCAGATCAAATTTATTTCGTACAAGGGAATGCATGAGCAATGGCTGGTGGTGGCAGGGGATGAGTGCTTCTTCTTGGAGCCTTGGGGGGCAGAATTCAAAGCCACTGGGAAGGCAACAAGTTATTAAGAGTAACAACAGGTTTTTTTTTATTGGACTAATCACATAAGATGATAAACTGGCAAAGTTACTATTCACACATTACAGACTGTCATATGACAGCACATTTGTTTTAATCTCTTCATTCTACTCAGGTTAATTTACTATAACACAGCGCTTATTAAACGTACAAAAATAATTTCCCATTCCTCACGTCGACTAAAGCCGATCTAACAAGCAACATATTGCGGGCGATAAATGCTAAAGCTATCGCAGCTGTCTCATGAGCGGGAGGGCGCGGTGTTTTCGCTTAATACAAAACAATGAACACCAGCACATCAATGGACTTTACCTGAAAAATCAGAACGCCGGCAAAGAAATAAAGAAAATTGAGCAGAGAAAAGCCACGGTGCAGTGGGCAAATTGTACCTGCTAGTATTTACTCTGTTCTGAACACACTTTTCTGGAGCCGCATAGTCAGAACATTCGTACAAGCAACAAAGCGAATTGAGCAAATTGGTAAGTTAACTTTCATGGCGTATATGTGCAGTGCGACAACCGGTACGACCGCGGCTCACAAAGAACCCGTGGCAACTTCGAGAGGTTATCAACCCAGCGTGCCTCAGCCTACCCTGCTCCTCCTCGACGCTTCGCCTCCATTCTCCTTTGCCGCTGTGCTCAACGCCACCTAGATTTTCATCTAGGTAGCGATGCCTTGCCGCGCACTCGACGCGCTCTTGCGTACTTTCTCCGGCGCGCCATTCTCTTCTCCACCTCCAGGTGCCTTCAACCTTTTCCGCTCGCTTCTCTCGCGGCGGCACGCATTATCTCGCCGATTTCTCGGACGGCGCATGTACGCTTGCGTGTAGAATAGTCGGAATTACAGACATCTTAGTCCGCGCCATTCGATAATTTGGACACTCGTGACCTACTGCACCACTGCGCGTCATTCGGCCAACTACTAGAGCAGCAGGAGCTGTGTTTTCGTTCTGATACGTCGCCGGTGCCTCGTCGAAATCAAGCTTGGTCAATCCAGTAGCAGTAGACCACGCAAGAACCACGAGACAAACTAGCTGCTACATTCCTTTGTTTATGCTTTACATATGTAACGGTATTCAGAGGATATATTACATACAGTGCTTCACCTCTGCACGTCTTTCTCGATAAGCAAAACTTCTGTCAAACAGCACATAATTATCCGGGCTCTTTAGATTTCCATTAACGGGATTCTACCATACAAACAAAATGTGGCATCATGCCACTAACGAAAGGAGGAAAACATGTGAGACACGTGATATGAACGACTGCCTTGCTTGCAGGCTTACGTGAACCTACGTCTCCAACAATAATGTTTTTCTTGATGACGTTAAACATAATGAGAGCTTCAGTGTGCCAGTGGTACATCAAGTAAAACGAAGTGGATGTCGTAATCTGATCTGTTTTAGTGCAATAGGTATTGTAAAGAAGTTCCTGAGGATGATTGTTGGTAACATCTTGACGTCACATGGCTGTATTGTAGTTCCCCTTCACAAGTTCTGGTTTGTCCCGTAGACGCTTCATTTTGAGCGCTTCTTGTGGCTGGAGGTAGCCACTGTGTATGGGAGAACGTTCAACAGTTTGGTGAACCAGATTTACGGACGAAGGTGGTGCTATGTAGTGAACAGGGGGAAATCCGGTTCCGTTGAAACCGCAGACAAAACTCAACGTGTAGGCGCCCATGTTGTCCATCACCAGCCACTCGTCGACGTTTACGTCAAAGAACAGCTTCATATCATCGATGCGGTCTAGGGGGTTGCACGTACCACCCCACAGGGTGGTCAACACCTCCATGGGCCTCTCCCGAGGCTCCTGCAGTGCCAAATAGAAAAAAGGAGAGCAGCACATGCTGTAGGAAATCTGGCTCAAATACGTTTTCTTTACATCAGAAATGAGTCCTTATGCCACACTCCTGTGCCAGTGACACGTTGATCGTAGGATAAGTAAGAAACATTTGCCAGGTTCATTTTCCAAGGGGTAGAGACACATAGGATGACGGGGGTATTCTAGTTAAAATGTGGTTATATAGATGATCTGGGCGGAGGTATTTGGACCTAAGGTAGGAATAAAGTCACTTCGATATCGCGCATTAAGTGTTGTCAGAGACAACTTTTGTGGGGATGCGTGACTCTCACGCCTCCCCTGAGATCTAGTTTTCCCGCATGGCTCGTCTCCTGCAGGGCGGCTTCGCCCACCGCGTGGCCTGGCGCCCGCGGCGGTCGGGTGGTACAAGCGCGGTGCGAGAGATGGCGCGAGCGTCGCGCCGCTGCGGGGTTACTCGGGCGTCGGGAGACAAGGCGCTCGGGCTGTTGGGTTCGAGACAGGAAGCGGGACGGCCGTGCCGCACGTGCAGCGACCCTCTTGCCCGGCGGGTCGGCGCGCGGCGGGGACGTATCCCGCGTGCGCGCCGACCCATGCTTCTGCGAGACCGCCTCGCGTGGCCGCCCTCGAACGCGCCACGATTCGCGTGACCATACACGCGAACGACCAGGCCTTGGGATCCAGCATGGGGCGAACATATTCGCTCGCTTCCGGTCGCGGTGAGTCAGACTTCTAGATTTGTCGCGCGCCCATCGGCATGTTTTGTGGATAGCAGCTCAGCTAGCAGGCACTGATCTATGAAAGGTGCAATAAATGCCCTTGTGATTGTTTGCACTACTGTGTTGTCGTTCCTTTGTCCCAAGAGCACGAGTGTGAGAGACCCCACATCTGGCTGCCCAACGTGGGGCCTCTTGGGGCATCGGACGATAGTTTTAACAGTTTGCTTCGTTCGAGACCTTTGTTTGAACCGAAGCGTAGGCCTAGCGTGAATTTTGATCGCTAGCGTCGGCGGCGTGCTTTCTTGAGCGAGGTGATGGTGGCGGTAGTGTGTTTGAACATGTCAACATGCTAAGCCTTTCCGCAAGTGTTTTTTTTTTAATGAAATTCGTCAGTACGAGAGCCACGTGGTCTGCATCCTGGGAGAGCGAGGCTGAGCGCCCGCAGAGCAGTGGCAAGCCTGAAGCGAGTGAGTACGGAAGCCTCGTGGGTGATCCGAATTTCTTATGTAAATAGCTTCTTCTATCTCTTTGACTCGGATGAAGTCGCGGCTCTGGGAGCCGGGTGGCCGCGGGCCACGGGTGCCACTACGGGCTGACTGGTATTGCGGCCTGGCACCGGGCGCTCCGACACCGTCTGGGACGGTGGGCGCCGTCAACTTGGATGCTTCGTGCACCGAGCGGAGTAGGACCACCTCACAGAGCTAACGTCTCCTCGCGGCTGCCTGTTTTGCGCCCATTTTGAGTGTCGTTTTTGGATGCCGGTTGTTGTCAGGGTAGCGACGCTTTAGGCCTAAGGCTTTACGAAGCTGCCTGTCGCACGTGGAGGGACACAACCTGGTGGACCGTGGCGTTGAGGTGTTGCAATTCGCTTCCCTCATTCTATTTAGCCTCGCACGAATTGAAATTATTCGTTGGACTCAAGAAAGCGAGCTTCGTTCACGTGAACTTAGCATCTGAGTAGCTGCCCGATCTTTTGCTAGCCGAGTTGAACATCGTACCACGTGGGCGATGCGCATGCATAATTCCTCTCCCTTACACTACTTTAGTGTTTGCCGAGTGTGTTGAGTTTACGCAGCGTGATTGGAGTCACCCCTGGTTTGCCGTCACCTGCACATCGTCTGCTGCTGCCCGGGACTACGATCGAGCCACCCCGGGCGATGGTGATGCTGTGGCCAGTTCGGCGCGGCGACTTCGGCGGCCTCCTGCATCCAGCTCACAACCCTCGGTGGCGGACAAAAGAGCCGGCGGTCACCGACAGCTACGGCGGCTCTTCCCAGCAGGGCGCGTCGGCGCGAGCGACGCTTGTTCGTACCGACTACTGCGTCGTCGTCTCCGGAGTCCTGGCCTGGCATCGTGCCGTCGAGTCTGCAAAGCTGCCGCTGTGACCGGCGGACGCCAGCGGTGCACCCAAGGACAATGTCGGCTCGCATGTTATGGACAGCGTGCGGACATTTCTTCGGCACGACCACTGTTTAATGTTCTACCTTGTTTGCGAAGCACAGTTTGATGTTAGACCGTGTCACATGTCTCGCCGGAATATGTAGTGATTTAAGGTTGGGGGGATGTGGGGATGCGTGACTCTCACGCCTCCCCTGAAATCTAGTTTTCCCGCATGGCTCGTCTCCTGCAGGGCGGCTTCGCCCGCCGCGGGGCCTGGCGCCCGCGGCGGTCGGGTGGTACAAGCGCGGTGCGAGAGATGGCGCGAGCGTCGCGCCGCTGCGGGGTTACTCGGGCGTCGGGAGACAAGGCGCTCGGGCTGTTGGGTTCGAGACAGGAAGCGGGACGGCCGTGCCGCACGTGCAGCAACCCTCTTGCCCGGCGGGTCGGCGCGCGGCGGGGACGTATCCCGCGTGCGCGCCGACCCATGCTTCTGCGAGACCGCCTCGCGTGGCCGCCCTCGAACGCGCCACGATTCGCGTGACCATACACTCGAACGACCAGGCCTTGGGATCCAGCATGGGGCGAACATATTCGCTCGCTTCCGGTCGCGGTGAGTCAGACTTCTAGATTTGTCGCGCGCCCATCGGCATGTTTTGTGGATAGCAGCTCGGCTAGCAGGCACTGATCTATGAAAGGTGCAATAAATGCCCTTGTGATTGTTTGCACTACTGTGTTGTCGTTCCTTTGTCCCAAGAGCACGGGTGTGAGAGACCCCACACTTTTTATCATTCAGTGCAGGCTACTGTATCGTATTAGTGCAGCGAATCGTAACTTTCATGGGTGTGTGAACCAGCCAAATAAAAGCTTTTGTTGTTAACAGGGGTGGTATAGCGTAAAGCTATTGAAGTATGTTTGGATTCCATTTCCTTCATTAGCCCATTGCAATTTGTCAAACATTCTCTTGGGCAAATGCCACTTCATTTGCCTGCAACAAATCTTCACGAAAACCGCGAGAACTACCAATCAGAAGATGATGTTTACACACTGATTATGCATCATTAGGCCGAATGAAAGAAATTGTTTCTGATTGGACGTATATGTCACCGTTAGCGTTCTGAAATTGACCAAACGGTTTTCGCACCTCACCTACTTCGCCTCTCACTCCACACCACAAAACAGCGAAAACTCACAATGTCGAATTGACGTATGTACACTAAAATACATGAACTTGCCGAACAAAGCTTGACTTTTTTCTAATAGCCACTGAGTAGGGGCCCAGTTCCGATAGGAGCAGAACACGGCTGTCTTCCGATCGCTCTGGCACTGGCTGCCCGGAACTGCCAGCGAGAATCGATTTCTTAGAGTATAACAACAAGCTTGCGTGACAGTATAACGTTTTTGCCCCCTTTACGCAAGGAAGCGACACGGCTCCTCCTTTTTTTATTTACCAAGAATCCGTTCTAGGGGCATTTCTAAAGCCCAGTTGTAAGCTGCCACAATGGTCGACGTGATCTACGGCAGCATAGAGGCACGGGGAAGTGGACCAAGTGGAGACGCAGGCACCACTCTCGTCATTTGATAATTTATTTTCACTTCACAAGCTCAGCCTCATTGAAACGCTCTCCTCTTCTGTCTGCTCGTCGCCTCTCGTCAGCCAATTCGATCAGTAAACGCTGTCACAGTAATGAATGCTATTCGCTGTGAATCCAAACAAAAATCACCTCTTATGAACAAAGAGAGCGTTTGATTGGGCCTTTAAATTACCTTGCGTATCACCACCCGTTCTTGCGTTGGCGGTTACGTGAATTTGACGTCAGGAAATTGGAATTAAATCAGAGTGGAATACCTTGCGTTATAACGCCTCAGGATTAAACATATTCCCAGAGTGTTTAGTATGTGTAACTTCAAAATTTACTATATTTAGCCCACATGGTAGGCAATGCGTGGTTGGTTTGGAAAGCATTAACCAAACTGAATGACGTATATGTCGTAACATGCGATTGTTCAACGCTGAACTTACCTCCAACGGCATTATTTTCACATCGCAGAAGTCGAAGATTTGAGAAATACAGTTGTTCTTGCTCTCATTGAGAAAGACGTCTTGATGTCGATGAGAAACTCCTGTTTAAAAGATAACGAAAGAAATATACAGTAAGTAAGTTTGATGAGCTATCATGATCGAGAACTTGGAGAAAACTGCTGAAGCGGGACATTTCAGTTCAGTTGTAGATGTGCAACCTACAATGTACGTTGTGCCCTGGGGTGCTGGTGCACGCGAACTTTCAGTGCACCACTCAATTTCAATCTACTGGGTAGGTTGCGAAAAAGTGAACCATTTTGCTGGACACGTTGTTGCTAAATTTTCGCTAACGATTCATATTCCCCGGATTTTTTATGCCAATGTCGTGATGTTCCATAATTAAGGGTTGGTCCAATGAGACAACATTTTGTTTTATTTTTATAGGGTATACTGCGGCCACGACGGATCAAGCAGGTGGGAAATTGTTTGTACCATTGCAGAGTTTTGTAGCAGGAATGAAGCCGCGCTGCACACAAGAACACAAAGTGGATAATGCAAATCAAACATCTAGATATAATTACAATTATTAAAGGAAACCGGTTCAACCTGCACAGATAAAATATTACAGCTCATAGGAGGGTGTGAAATAATGCAGCTCCCAATCGAGTGCAATACATATAACCAAGGTAAGATGAAAAAAAAAAGAACTCTCTCCCGAAATACTTCGGGTGTACAAATTCAATATTTTGCAAGTTATGAAATAAGGCTGCATCGGTAAATGACAAATGTAAATGAGAAATAAATGACAAATATTAATGTTCTAATAAACCAAGTAGTGCACTTTCGAAAGCATTTGCAGATTATGATGAAACAATTTTTCAGGCAGTCAATTCTAATCTGTAAAAGTCTACGAAAAAAAAATAGTATTTCAAAACGTTTGCGCGTGTTTGATACGGAAGCTGATTGTGAGCATGCCGATTTTTCGACGTGCGCGACAAGAATGGCTGAATATATGCACGCGCATTCACATTGATTTTGTTGTCATAAAGCAAGACGAAAAATTTAACTCTCGCCATTTTCATGCGCTGCTCCAAGGTTGGGATCTTATTTACCAGCCTTACGGATAATGGAGAATCTGTTCTTTCATAATTGTTAAGTATAAAGCATACTATCCGCCTCTTGACCATCTCGAGCCTATGCTTATCTTTCTAATAGCGGGGATCCCAAACTACTCTCGCATATACAACAATACGCAAAACAAAACTTTTTAGGCAAGAAGGTTTGCATCGGAGGGCGTGTTTCTTAGTTTGTGTCTAAGTATTACCGAATTTCCGAGTAGCTGCTGTACAAATCTTTTCAATGTGGGAGGACCAGTCAAGGTTATTAGTGATTGCCGATCCCAAATATTTGTACTCTGTAGCTTCTAGTACGGTGTGCTTATTAATTTTATTTCGCGAATAAAAATGGTTGTCTTTTATTGGTTATACGTTGCAGCACAGTTTTCTCCGAATTGACCCTCCGAGGACATCGACAGTTCCCTCAGAGGACATTGACCGCTTTATGCACCATCCGTGAAATTTCACTAGGCTACATTTTAATGAAAACTGGTCATTTTGGCTTGTCACTTTTTTTTAATATCAAACAATCGTCAGCAACCACATAATTTGAACATCAGGACACACAGCAGTGGTAATATCGTTCACATACATGGGAAAAAGAATGGGTCCTAACACGGCGATGTTCAGAACAACATATTACCCTCAGCAATGCCATACGTAGAGGATGAGCGCAGCTGTGACTGAAATCTCATCATGTACAGCTACATGAATTACAAAAAGCGGCTACAATATAATTATATGATAGGCACAACAAAAAATAACCCAACAGGTACAGTGACAATGTTGCCTTAATAATGAAATTTAGGCCCCATTTTAATTACCACATGCTCCTAAGAATTGGGTAATTCCTGTTTGATTATTGGCATGGCGCCAACATCACAACCGAAACGCGTATGTGCTAAAAATAATCTAGCTACCTTTAAACTCATAGTCAACGTATTCGTGCTCTCATAATATGATGATTCCAATATGTTTTATGGATCAACTGAACATCGTCATCACGTTCTCTTGGTGTTGCATCGAACTATATCGAGTAAAAATTGCTGCCGCGTTGCACAAGCGCCTGCATTGTCTTTCAACCGATTCCAATCGGAATCCTCCTAATGTTCTGCACCTTTCCTTGCGTTATCCTTTCCTTGCGTTAGATTGAAACTACTGTGGTTAGCGTTATCTGTGAGCGATATCGCCGATGTTGCGCGCCTTAGAACATGGAGCCATTCATCCATAAGCAGCCACATATATTCGCGGCAGTTCTCGCGGTAACGGAAAGCGGAACGCTTATACCTGGTTATTTTCAGCAAAGCTTCGTCGTCGTTGCAGGCACGTAATACTTCTTTTCAGGCGATTTGTTAGTCCACATAGCTAATGCTCCATGAAACTGACACACACACACACACACACACACACACACACACACACACACACACACACACACACACACACACACACACACACACACACACACACACACGCACGCACGCACGCACACACACACACGCACACGCACACACGCACGCACGCACTCACGCACTCACGCACACGCGCACACGTTGAAGATTTCGCTTATGAAGGCTCGCTGTACGCTGGCGAAGGGCTGGCGTACGCTGGCGCTGGCGATGTGGACAGTTCACAACAAAGAAGCAAGGTAGTGTGTTCAGGTGCAAAATTTTACCTAAAGCACAATTAGATTTATTTAAGTGAATTGAATTCTGGGGTTTCACGTGTCAAAAGCACAATTTGATTATGAGGCCATGCCGTAGTGCGGTACTCTGGATTAATTTTGACCACCAGGATATATTTACCGTGCCCCCAATGCACGGGGCAAGGGTGTTCTTGCATTATGCGGCAAATGTCGACATCTGTCCATGGGCAAGCCATTAAGACCAACGTCGAAGCCGCTCTTCAAATTATGAAATTCTAGTATTTCACTTGCCAAACTATAATATAGTTATGAGGGGTGCCGTGGTTCGGGGGTCTTGACTAATTCTCCGTACCTGAGGATTTTTATAACGTGCACCCGATGCAAGATACATGAGCATTTTTGCATTCCACTCCCGCCAGAATGCGGCCACCGCGAAAGGAGGTCGAACCTGCAACCTCTACCTCAGCCGCCCAACACCATTCAAAGTGTAAACTGTTCTGTTTCATTGCCCATCTGCTTGCAAATTAAATTATGCACATTGAAGGGTGGTCCATTAAATATCTTATGCTGTTTGTGTCATCCCTTTCAGAAACTTCTGCAAAAAGAAATTGATAACTATTGCCGCCTTAGCCACCGCGTTAGCACCAGTGGATGTTTTGCCGCTAAGGTGGCGCATGCGACTCCTATTGCTTCGGGCTCATTTCGATGGGGTCTAAAGGAAAGGGTTGGTGTACTTAGATTTATGCGTGCGTTATAGAAGTCACGGGGGCCGAAATAATCCAGTCTCTGACACATACGGTGTGCCTCATAATGATATCGTGTTTGTGGCACAAAAAATGTCCCAAATAAATCTTATATAATTAACCATTACCCATATTCGTTGAACTAGGTAGGTCGATAAAAATATTATCCTTCGCGACATACCGCATAAAAAACATTTCAACGAAGCCAAGCTGTCTATTAAAGAATTACAACCCGTAATGCTTGAACGTAAAAAAAGAAACTAAGTGTGTGACATTTGCCGCCCTAGTACCACTAGACAAAAAAAAATGCAGCAAACTGTAATTTAATTCTTTAAAACTGATGGTAGCGCTAAGAAGGACGGACACACGATGAAAAGACGACACGACGACGAGGAAACGCTATTGACAACTGGTTTATTTTTCGAAAAAGTTCTATATTTAAAAGAATCCCAACACATGCGCACAACCGAACTGCACAAGCCTTCTTTATCGCCATATCGAAAACATGCACGCGAAGTGAGATGAAAAAAAACACCCGAGCAGCAAGAAGTGAACACATGACCAATTGAAGAAAAGCCATACCGTTACGGTTTTTCAAATTTCCCCAGCAGTGTGCGCTCAGCCGAGTACAAATTTATTGAAGCATCGCTGATGCACAGACGCGCCTGTTTTTGTATGTGGAAAGCTTCCAGCAAAGCTCTAGCTTTAGCGCTTGCACTTCTGCCCAGAACCTTTGCTTCCTTAAACCGTGGCACGCACTCGCAAATCATCACATGCGAAACTAAATTCGCAAGTTTGTCTCGTTTTGTTAAGTTTTATTCCCCTGTTTTATTCCCCTGTCCTGCGGCAAGTGCTATATCGGGCAGACGGGGCGTTGCCTCAATGACCGCTTAAGGGAGCACTCTCAAAACTTAACAAAACAAGACAAACTTGCGAATTTAATTTCGCATGTGATGGTTTGCGAGTGCGTGCCACGGTTTAAAGAAGCAAAGGTTCTGGGCAGAAGTGCAAGCGCTAAAGCTAGAGTTTTGCTGGAAGCTTTCCACATACAAAAAAAGGCGGGTCTGTGCATCAGCGATGCTTCAATAAATTTGTACTCGGCTGGGGAAATTTGAAAAACCGTAACGGTATGGCTTTTCTTCAATTGGTCATGTGTTCACTTCTTGCTGCTCGGGTGTTTTTTTTTTCATCTCACTTCGCGTGCATGTTTTCGATATGGCGATAAAGAAGGCTTGTGCAGTTCGGTTGTGCGCATGTGTTGTGATTCTTTTAAATATAGAACTTTTTCGAAAAATAAACCAGTTGTCAGTGGCGTTTCCTCGTCGTCGTGTCGTCTTTTCATCGTGTGTCCGTCCTTTTTAGCGCGACCATCAGTTTTAAAGAATGCATCACCAACTAGCCCAGCACCAAGTTTTATTGTAATTTAATGTCGGAACGCCTTAGCGTTAGTCCAGATATTCGTTATCTAAATGGCGTAAGGCTTGAACATCGGATCGCGTTGCCCTGCGTTCAAATGCTACTGCGTTAAAAATCGAGAACCGTGTTGGAAGGGGAGCTGTCGGGACGCCGATTACACATTTAAAAGAGTTATTTGGGAATTTCATAAAATTCACAACATAAAATATTTTATAACAGAGAAAAATGGAATCCCTTAACTGCTAACGCTTTATACTGATTTTACGATCATTGCTTTCGGCACCGTAGTGCTGTTCTGTCTCTCTAAAACCATCTTTTTTTTAAACCCGCGCATCAGCCGTGCACTTCCGAGGAGTGGCCACCGATACGACATGGCGGACGCCCTAGCAATCGGCGTGTTTTTGCCCATCCTGCACAGAGTAGCGGATGAGGAGGATATATAGCTTTGTTTTACAGGAGAGCTTCCTTCTCGTATTTTTCCGACAACCGTTCGCATTCGTGAGTTGCGAGAGAGGCACGTAGGTACTTTTCTTTCTCGAAACGTGCATTTTCTCTAGATACTGCGAGCAGCAGCGGCACTACGGAGAAGGACGCACTTTGCAACGTTCGTACAGCACTATGCGGCAGCGGTTAAATTTTCCAAAATAATCTCTCCGTTCGCTTTATGGAGAAAAGTGCAAAAGCATTAAGTATCATGACGGCGAGGTTCGCGGTTTCACTTGCGTTTTCGATAAAAACTTTTCTTGCGGTAGCAATCATATCGACACTTCAGGTAAATTTTCGTAGTCGTCGTTCCTGTCGCCGTGATATTCCGCTTAAAGTCCATGTGCAATAACGTCGCGACAGCGCGCTGTACAGCAAAGGCAATTTTGAAAAAACCACGGTCCCCAGCAAAAGCTCCCAGGATTCTTTCTGGCCCCTTTGGGTTGGGCAAACACGAGAAAGAAGCTCTCGTGGCAGATACGAGACAGAAGCCCTAGTGAGTCGAGTCACACTACGCTGGCTTGATGAGGACAGCCGCCAGCGGCGTTACTGATGTGACACCTCGATGACACTCGAGACGAGACTGACCGAAAGGTATCGAGGTGCGCCGGGCAGCACGCAGAATTTTTTTTCGGGTGAGCATTAGCGAGGACAATGGCTGCCTTTCTGAAATATACCATTGGCTTATTTTCCTCTTGTGAATCAAGCACAGTACGTATATATAATAAAGAAATAAGTACTTTGAAATCAGTTTTATTGCTTATGTGATGTAGTCATTTCCGCGGAGCGTAGCTTTGCGGAGCAGTACATTGACGCAGCGATGCGCTTAGGGGATTCCAAGAACCCCCTAATCCTTACCCTGGGTACTGCTTAAGGCGTGCGTCAGCGCCAATGAAACGATTAGATAGCTTTAGCTAGATGTTTGCAGTCCTTTTGACTTAAACCGATGTGTGTATCACGGTGTATATGCACACATCTGATCGAGAGGAACATTAGTGCTTGTTTTCAAAACGCTTATGACGTAGGCTGCATGCAGAACGCTGCCCTGTCTCCCCTGCAGATTCGATTGAGCACAGCGTGATAAAGCGTTCATTTTGCTACGTCGTTTTTGCTGCACGCGCACTGCATGTCGCTCGCGTGTCTGAAGACCTTATAACCCTATAACTTATAATAATAATAATAATAATAATAATAATAATAATAATAATAATAATAATAATAATAATAATAATAATAACATAATTTTTATCGACCTACCTAGTGCAAGGAATATCTGTAATGGTTAATTATATAAGGTGTAGATTATAACAGCAAGGCGGCGATGGCAAAAACGCGCTTTCAATGTCCGCATAATTGCTAAACTACTCCCAGTCATAAATGTCACGGTAATCTTGAATCGCAATGGAAGAAGTACTTTGCATTAGCAGCCGTAATGAATGAATAAAGGAATGGCGAAAGCCATCAGAGACACCGCTATATTCATAGAAATGTTGTACCGTTGTGCTTGTGGGCTGAGCACCCTCGAGAAAAGAACTACAATCATTTCGTTTTCGTTCTTTCGTCCGTTTCCGTTCTTCCGAATTCCGTCCCGAATTCACCCGCAAAAATTCTGTGTGATGACGAAACGGAATATCGTGTCCAACTTGCGAATGTGCTACCGCTGGGTTTCGCATTCAGGCGGTAAAACTTTGTCTTTCTCCAATTGATAACGTGACTTCATGATAACCAAGGCCATTATTGTCATCATCTTATTCGTCGTCACAGAAATGATGCACGAACTTAGGAACATAGGAAACCCAACTTGAAGTTCTTAAATGTCGCGACAGAAAAATGTACGTTATTAAACTACCACCACTTGCATTGTCCTCTGTTATAGGAAGACCAGGGAAACACTGGTGCGCTCATATGATGTAGGCCGGGCGAGGGGGGTCTTCACCGCAGGAATCACGAAATGACGACGAAGCCGGGCATAGTGAGCATGAAAAAAAAAAGTTGAAAAGATTGCATTCACTTCACTGATACATGGATGTGACTCTCATCTCGGTCTCGAGCGATCTTATTAACACGTTGGCAAGCACGGCCTTAAATAACGTCTGGTGGTACTGTCGTCGTCTCCGTCTTCTTCCGGAGACTGTCTTTCCCTTTTGCCCATTCCGGCTGTCAGCTCTGGAAAAGGGGGTGACGTCGTCTTGATATTTGGTTTCTGCTTCTATCTTTTTGTATCAGCTCGCGGAGAACGAGGTGGCGTCGATTTGGAGTAGAGGGCAACTATGTTGACGTGGGGAAGCCCGTTTGAATGCTGCTCACACCTGACAGGTCGATCATAACAACGCCAAATCAAGGAGATGACTCGCGTTTACCCGAAATGTTTTCGTCTAATACGCATTTGCTTGCTTCAAGAAAACATTAATGCCGTTACGCCGCAACGATTTGATCTTGCTTTTTTCGCATTCAATTTCCCTGTGCGGTTTCGTACGTCAACTATATTACACGTCTTCACGAGTTGTAAGAGCAGTATTCAGTTAAAAGTTGTTTCTCGTGTCTTTGTTACTCACCTCGCCCTTCGTTTCAGCTGCAGGTTAAAGAGCCCCCTCAGACACGCACAATTCTGCCCACACGCGGCGCTCCCACACTCACCGTCGATTACTACGTCATTGCGTCTCTTGCCAACGACTCTCAGGACGAGGAAGTAAGCAGATGTGCAGAAGAACTGGCCCGGCTCCGCGATGATCTGCACTCCACTTGATTCCGGAAAGTGTTCATCGATTGACCGCTGGATGCACTCGCAGGCCTGTTTCAGTAACAGGAACGCACAGTCACTGTGCAAGCTGAACGAATGCTACACAAGGCATTTGATAAGAGGATTCACTGCTGCACAGTTATTTGCGCACGCACATGAGCGTGTGTGCCGTGTAGATAAGTTCAGAACTGCCTACATGGAACCACAGTCACTATATTTCTCATTCCCTATAAGTACACAGTTTGTGCATAATTTGATGCATTATTGAAAGCACGGAAATATATTGATGCTATATTCCGCTCAAGAGCTTTGCTTAATTGCTTGTACATCGTCAGACATTTAATTGTGAGTATAATTTCATTACAATTTATGCATCAACTTAATAGGTAAGTTTGAATCTAAGTCAAGTAGCGCAAAATATGTTTAATGAAATTAACCTGTATGAACTTATGATCCCCACGCAGTGCACCTGGAAAACCACCTCCCAGGTCCAGCACCGTCATAGGATTTCCAATATCTGTTGCTATGTCGAACACAATCCTGGCCCGCTCTATTGCGCGGCTAAATATTTCCGGGTTCTCATGGATGGATACCACCTGGAAGCTAGATTTAAAGAATACACTTTAAGGAACATGACAATGAAACACGTGCCATTCCTGATTTCATACCATTATGTTACGCCAAATTATGGAAAAAATATTCCTCAAATATTCTACTCAACCCGCCAACTGAAAATTCCATGTAATGCTAAAAGCATACCAGTTTACCCTAATCGTTCTGTGGGTGGCCTACACTGCACTCACCAAGGCGCCACTGTCTGTTGACAGTGGCGCAATGTTCAAACTGTCCACCAGGCCACCACAGGTAAACGAACGGAACACACTAAATATTCCTGATGGACTTACGATAGACCATATAAAATTTGCCACATCTCGCACAGAAAAGAATCAGTTATGTAGTAGGTACTGCGTGCAGTGCAATTCAGATATGGCTATATACGTTTAGGTACCCTAAATTCAGCCATTATTCTTCTTAGAAGCGCGTCACTGAAGGGCACGTAATGTTTTTCAGGAGTCTCCGTTTAGGGTGCACTCACACTACATCACTACATCACGTCGCTAGCCAATCGCTATTGTTTTTGGCGCTCAAACTGCCTCTAGTTTAGCCTGCATAGGGCGTGCGATCTGTCAGTGCCAATGACACAAATTTTGTGCACAGAGTTAAAAATGGCATAAATATCGGCACGCTCGTTAAGAGTGTACAGCTTCATTTCCTATCACTGACGCTGTAGCTGGTCACTTGTGCTAATGGGTTCAAAAGGTGACAGATACATTTAGAAATTTCAAGCTGATAAAGGTAAATTCTTGCAGCATGCCTTACATTGGATTCATTTCAGAATTACTCGGTCAAGAACAAATAATACCTACCTGGCATTTGCGGTGACACCGCGCTCAGCATTTTGCGCGCTTGTAAATTTACAAATGGTAATAGGCTTTCCGCAGTGGGCAGTAAACCGAAGGACGATAAGCTGCTGAGGTTCAACGCAGAAAGAAATTCACATGAACCTCTTTGTCACTCGAAAATTTGCAGGACTATATTTAGTCACTTGCGCGAGGCATGATTCGTGCATGCACGCCTAGTAGTCAGATATATCTGTACAACGGGACACTAAATCGTCCGACATATTATGGAAACAATTTGTATCCTCCTGAATTTGCTTTTGAATTTATCATCCTGAGTGTCGCTTTAAATCGTAAGAAATGCTGTTAACAATACTACATGACATTCCAATTTTTTTGTCTTATTAGAAGGTTTCACAGTAACCGATGTCACAATAAATGCCTTTGAAAGTGAAATAAAATATCAACATTTTCAGCACTGGCTTGAATAAAGTGAACACGCGTGATCAAGCGCATGCAATACTCACGTGACCCCAACTACGTTGCAATTAAGGTCAAGCGCCGACTTCAAAATGTGTCTTGCATCGTCCACGGAGCAGCCGAATTTTTTGTTAAAAAATGTGTTGCAATCCTCGTTGTCAGTTTTTATTCGAAGAAGCAATCTGCATAGGAAGTAACAGTTGGCACTGTACCATTACACCTTTATTGAAATCCGATTTTTTTAATTCTTTTTTTCTCTCTCTCACCTATTGCATCCTTTGCCCCTCCCCTGGTACATGGTCCAACCAGAGATAATCTCTGGTTAACCTGCCTGTCTTTCATGTGCCTTTCTCTCTCTCTCCTATTTTTATGACCTGTTAAAGAGCTGTGATCGACCAACTACATCAGTTGGTTCTGTGTTGGTACAGGAATTATTTCCCGAATTAGAATGTGCAATTCATATTGCTCAGTTGACATCTGTCATATTTAGAAAAGATATGTGCTTCCAAGGCATGGCTTAGTCAAAATTGCTATGGGAGGCCTTGGTTCTGCAGTGAGCACAAACAGGCTGGTGGTGATGATAAAAAATGATACCATATGTAAAAAGCTATATTTTCACGCGTGTTTAAAATTGATTTTTGTTACGGGCGCTTTAAATTAGATAAGTCAGTTCCAATCGTGATTACAAATTCTTCGTAAATATTATTGTAAAAGTAATGTTCTTATATTCATTGGAGATTTATGTTATAAACCGTAGTATGAGCAAGTCCCCACCTGGCCTTCTTGTCTTTGACCTTGTGCAATTCCTCGATGCAATCAAAAGTCATCAGTGTGACGCCGTGTTCCTCAGCGAACTTCACGTGAGATGTGCTTTTCACAGTGTGGGCGTAAATAATGCGATCCGGATGAACACCCATTTCCAGAATAGTCCTGATTTCGTTCTGATGTAGAGAAAGAGCCCAGTTGGGAAACAATACATCGCGGAACAGTACATTGGTGATCACTAGAGGAGGCACAAAGTGTCATGTATTCTTAGCAATAAGACATACAAAAACACATAAACGAAAAAAAATCGTAACGTGCTCTTTAAGTAGGGGCCATATACAAGCAAGCACTGGAGAACTCTAACCTTACCTGAAAACAAAAGGGACTAAGAGCGACATCATTTTAAGAACACATTAGAACGAGATCATTTCAAGAGCACATTGTGCCAGCTCAATAACGCCGCACGTCACCACAACGTCATCTTGAATTTCACGCATTTTTGTTGCGTTTCGCCCTAGGAAAATAGACAGAATAGTGTCTGCATCAGGAGATAAAAATCCTTTATGAAATAAATAGCAGAAGCATTGGCCTCAGTTTGACAACTCTATCATGGTATTCCGAGTCAGAATAAATGGAAGCGAAGAGAAAGACGGTTGTGCATAAAATGTCCACTACCCCCAACGCTACACTATACGTGTGAATAAAATGTACCCACGGCAGCGCCAACTGCACAGGGGCCGGCGAGGTCTCGCCTGGTGTTAGGTTTTTCCTCTTGCCCATTTTTTGTGTAAGAACTAAATAAACATTGAACTTCAAACTTTAAATATAAAACCCATGTAAATGAGGGAGGGCCCCTCTTCTACCTGCTGTATTCATCATTATTTAGCTAGATGCGATTGACAGTAGTTAGTTTCCGAGTCAAGTTTGGAATCAAGTTCACTTCTTGGTTTGTCAGGAACACTTCACGCAATGAAAAGGCCATTAGTATGCTTGTTACCCTCTCTCCTTTATTTCTATTCCCCTTCTCTCTTCCCCCAACGTTGGGTACCCAAAAGGACGCTTGACTACTTGGCATCCCTGCGTTCCCTTCTTATATCTCTCTCGACTGCACTCAGCTGCATGCTTGCTTACTTAATTAACCTCTTTATTTCTGAGACCATGCGCCATCATCCTTTTGATTTGGTTATTACATAAAGGAGGCTGTTCTCCCCAAATAAATGTAAGCTTCCGACGTAAGGCAACATCGAGAAAATCACTCGACGAATAACTGCCTTTGCATTTTCCATATCCACCACGCATCATAAATTCAATCATTTATTTTCCGGTGCTTCATGAATATACGAATTATAGTCTGATGTACACTTGTCCTTACCGTGTTTGAGCAATCAAAATTCACTCCAAGGGAAGCTAGGACAGCAAGAAGAACTGGGTCTCCACAAGCTTTGATGGCTGAAAAGCAAAAAGGAGCGGAGGTAGAACCTAATTGCTCCCCATGATCTCCTGACAGCTACCATACCCGGCCAGGGTGTGGTAGCTGTGTCACTAAAAATTTTTGCAAGGTTGACACTTTTCATTACATGGATACTCTATACCATGAAAATAGCTCACGAAGGATCGAGCAGCTCACCGTAAAAAGGTGTTACGCGCGGTAGGTGCTGGCGCCAGAGTTCCACCTTCTGAACGATGTCTCTGACATCACAGACGAAAAATGAGTCGTCTTCTTTCTGTGGCAAATGAAACGTTCGGTGAAATGCACATGCGCTTTGGTATAAAATATATAACGGCTGATTTAAGAATTCAAGTCAGGCTCATACGATAGGCCACTCGGATCTTCCCTTCCCTTATTTCAGTTTTGCTAAACGACTCCCACCTTTCTTATTTATAGCTATACATAAACGACATACATGAAAAAAGGAGCCGCCTCTATACAAAGCCCTACAACCATGCAATAACGGAGCGGCGAAGTGATGGCACACGACACCTCAGAAGTCAATACCCAATTCGTGCTCCTTGTGCTACCGGTGCGCAATGTGCGACATTTCATTGCTTCCAAACTCCGAGGATCGTGCTGCTATCAAAATACGAGATACGTAACTATCGTATAATTTCTCACGAATGTTCCTTAAACTTAAAGGTTCGAGAAAGCATCATAAGCGGTGTATGTACGAGGGACGTTGCGAAAGTAAGTTTCGTCATTTTTCTTTTTAAAAGAAGATGGTACACCAGATGAAACGAACAATCGCCATAATCATCGATGCTTGTTGCTGGTTCAACGAACGAAGGAGCGTCATCGAAGGAGGAATGACGAGTGCGGAAAACGCCGAAGAAGAGAGAGTAGCAGCGAGCCGGCGTGCCCGAAGCTATTCGAGTACAAAAAACGATGGCAGACAGATGTGTGCTGACAATGTAGTCGCCAACGAAAGTGCGTACTCTTATTCGGTGTGAGTGGGCACCTGTTCCCTACATTGAACGCCGGACTCTCGACATTCCACTTATAGAACAATGCCGAGGTGCAGCAGGCTGTGTGACATATCCCTGCATTGCAGGGCACCGAAATTTACTGGAGTAGTTTGTTTGAACTATATAACCAATTGCCATTTGTTGGGCGTGTTGGTAAACTGACCTTGAAAGCATATTTAGAGCCAGCGCACCAGGAGCGAAGGGAAACGACACCACAGTGCGTTAATCTCACAACTTTATTTTCAGGAAACTACTACATAGTTAACCCATGCACAGTCACGCCACATCATCCAAAATTCTAACCATTCAGAAAAGCCGTGTCCTTATCTAAGAAGTCGGCCGAAGCCGCGCTGAGACACGTATCACTATCCCAACAGCTAGCCTGAGCCTCTATAATCTCTCGCACATCTTTATCTTTGTGCTTCGCAAGAACACGGGAGGACCCATACACCGGCTCACTGCCGCATTCCTGACAGTGAGGTGACAGATGACCGTATCGCTTGTCTCATGTTTAGACTGCGTTCTTACCGATTACGAGAACACAGTCTAAACGTGAGAAATAAACAATACGGTCATCCGTCAACGCACTGTCAGGAATGCGGCAGTGCGCCGGTGTATGGGTCCTAGCTGCCGTCTTCTTTCGAAGCACAAAGATAAATATGTCCGAGAGATTATTGAGGCTCATCCCATCTGCTGCAATAGCGATACGTGTGTTAGCGGTCTGCTTCACCTTGCTTAGCTTGCGGTGGCTCGTTGACGATTGCGGCGGCGTCCAACGGGACGTTATAAAAGCCGACAAAACGGATGCTCAGTGGAAACATTTGGCAGAGCGATTTCATATACGTGCCGAGCGGGCTCGACAATGTTATACAGCCAGGGAAAATTTTTATTATACGGGTAGTGAAGAGGAGGACGAAGAAAACGCTCTTGTGTCGGCTGTGCGCGCGACCAGCGTTCGTTTACTGCAGGTGCAACTAGACTGTGCCTATGGTATCTCATAATAAATCCACATATTACATTTCGTGCAGGTGCTGTACTCCCCGACCTCAAGCTGGAACTTCGCAGCCGAACCTTGACAACTGTTCCAGCCGCTACCATGAACCCAACAATCCGCTTGGAGCATTAGCCGCTCCTATCATGTGCAGCGCCGTCCGGCTTACGCGGGACCCTCCTGTTTTTAGCGGATCAGGTGAAACTCATATGGAAATTGGCTCTCTACCTATGAGCGCGTCAGTGATTGCCAGCAAGTCGCCATATCGTCAATAGCCATGTCGCCAACAAGTCCTCGCGCTTCTTCAGAATTTTCGCTCGTCGTTTGATTGTGAACAGCATCTCTGGGGCGTACGGAAACCGCCACTCACAGTGCTCACACTGGTTCCCATCCTCCTTTACGCCAGCGACCATCATTAGCCTTTAGCCGCGCGACAGATCATTAACGAGGAAATCGACGGTATGCTGCACCGTGGCGTCATTCGCCCTTCCCACAGTCCTTGGGAGTCTCCTGTAGTATTAGTACACAAGAAGGACGGGTCAATACGCTTGTGTGTGGATTACCGTTTATTCAATAATATCACTCGTAAAGATGTCTATCCGCTGCCTCGGATAGATGACGCCCTCGACTCCTTACAAGGCGCGGAGTACTCCTCATCTCTGGATCTTCGCTTCGGCTATTGGCAAGTGCCGATGGCAGAAGACTACTGTGAGAAGGCAGCTTTCATCACACCCGATGGCTTGCACGAATTTACCGTGATGTCATTCGGGTTCTGCAACGCGCCCGCTACTTTCGAGCGTATGATGGACACAATCCTTAGTAACTACAAGTGTAAAACATGTCTGTGATACCTTGATGATATCGTAATGTTTTCGCCAGATTTCCCGACGAACCTCGTTCGCTTGCGTGAGATACTGACCTGCCTCACCTCTGCTGGCCTCCAACCTCCAACTCAACGTCAAAAAGTGCCGTTTTGCTGCTCGCAAGTTAACAATATTGGGACACGCTGTATCGAAGGATGGTGTGCTTCCTGACCCAGCCAAGCTTCGCGCGGTCGCAGAGTTTCCGATGCCGACTACTCTTAAGGCACTCCGCAGCTTTATAGGGCTCTGCTTTTACCTTAGGCGTTTTGTGCGCAATTTTGCAGCTATCATCGCACCACTGACCAATTTGCTTACCGCTACCAACGGCATCTCCGCGTGGTCAACTTCCTGTGACGAAGCGTTCAAGCAACTACGTCACCTACTTACTTCGCCACCGATTCTTCGACACTACGATCCCACAGCGCCTACAGAGGTACACATGGACGCGAGCGGCGTCGGACTTGGTGTAGTCATCGCACAACGGAAAGACGGCTATGACTAGTATGTCGTCGAGTATGCGAGCCGCACTTTAAAGAAGGCAGAAGCCAACTACACTGTAACAGAACAGGAGTGCTTGGACATTATTTGGGCTCTCGTCAAATTTCGTTCATACCTATATGGTCGCCCTTTTGACTATGTCACCGACCAGCATTCCGTTTGCTGGCTGTCCTCGTTGAAGGATCCGTCAGGTCGCCTAGGCCGATCGGCACTTCGCTCACAAGAATATGTCATCCGCGTTGTGTACCGATCGGGCACAAAGCACTCTGATGCTGATGCGCTTTCCAGATCACCGCTACCCTGTGATGTGGCTTCATTGTCTCCGCTCTTCGCACCCATGCCAGCCGTCAACGTCGCTGATATGCCGGACGAGCAGTGTAAGGATCCCCTGCGTTCAACTATGCTGAATTTGCTCCACGACCCATCCGTCACAGCCTCTACTATAACACTTTGTCGCCAAGCCGCTCACTTTGCTGTATGCGACAACGTCCTTTAGCACAGAAATTATTTGCCTGATGATCGCAAATGGCTCCTTGTGATACCACGACACATGCGTTCTGACATATGAGCTTATTATCATGCTGCAGCTCATAATGGTCACGCCGGCGTTCCGAAAACGTATAGGCCTCGTGCACTGCCTATAGAGGCGCCACTGATAGCCACCTAGCGGGCGCTTCCAACAATACGCGCGGGAGCAGTAGCAGACGACAACGCTTTGCAGCAAGGGTGACTGAAGTTCGCGGCTGCTATTTGTCCTTTGTTCGGGCGCCAGACTGCTTCTTCTGCGGTGACAGCTGTAGGGAAGACGCAGACCTCTGTGGGAGCGGGTATGAACAAGATGTTACCGGTGTTTGGGGCAACATGGTCCACATACGCGCCAGGTGCGTCCCGCAGACAAACGCCATGAAGACCATTTACATGAAGTGGAGCTCATGTAAACTAGCCGACAAATTTTGTTGACTAATGCGATGTCTCGACCGTATTTTTTTTTAATTCTACCCTTGACGTAATGCTGCTTCTGTACCTCAATAAGAAGCACCCGTCGTTAGTGCAGACTTAGATAACAAATCCGCACGGTGCGATGTCTGCATATGCCGTTGTGATTTTTCTGCCGATGAATACATGTAACGCCGCCGAATAAGTGTAGTGAAAGTCGCCTGAAGAAGAATAATTGCGAATTTATTGATAGAAACGCGTACACTATAGTCAACGAAGCCACCAAACACACGGGTTAATAAAAGCGCGTGTTGGCGCTGTGCCGCCGATGAACTGCCGTTCGCGCTGCAGTTCTTGCAATTTTAAATTCCCTAAAGGAGCTGCTTGGAAACGTACAAAGCTATTGTCTCACTAACGTTGCAGTACTTTTTTTAAATGTTACTAGAGAGAAGTGCCACATGATATATTTAAAGGCAGAGCAGTGCCAGTCAAATTAGATCCAGCGCTCGCGGCAAGGCCGGGTTTAGTCCTATGCGGCGTAAGCATAATAAGAAATAATTCAGTTGAGTACAAAATCCACTTGCAAGAAGCGACTACGTTGTGAAACAAACAAATCACTCGGCGTGTTAAGTCTGCTCAGACAGCATCAAGGTGTGATGACTTACCAAAAGTGACGCGAACTATTCAGCGAAAAATGGAACAAATATACCATATGCAGCAACTATTAGCAATTCTCGCCCTGAGCTACCTATTTTCTAAACACATTTCCAAAAAAACCACAATATCTAAGATGCCCTCGGGAGAAATGAATAAAGCTGTTAAAGAAGCACTTGCTTGGTGTCATTTATACCCTTTACAAACGAGGCAGGGTGAAAACCTCGCAGCTCAAAAGAATCAATAGTTATGCATGAAGCAACTAGCAACAGTTAAACATGTGCGAAACCACGCATAAGATAGATGTAAAAACATGAAGTGCGCGACAGCTGGTGCGAGGATTTACCGGGCCACATAAAACTAACAATTTCAGTTCTTGCAAACTTCTGTAGCTTTAACATACAACACAATGCGCTCATGCAGTCGTGCTGCCTAGCTAGCCCAACGCGGTAAAGAAGCGGAAAACAATATAAGCGGCAAACGGCATTCCGAACTTTAGCGAAATGCTTTTAAACCGCATGTTGCACTGCAGACGAACTTCGTCGCTTACGCGTCTAACTACAATCGAGTAAAAAATAATAATAAAAAAGAAAAAAACACCGAAGCGACAAAGGAAAGGATGAGAACAAGAAATTTCGCGCCGAAGCGACGATCCATTGCCACCGTTGCTCCTGCTGATGAGGCTTCGCGGGGAATAATTAGAACCATATCGCCGGCACGTTTTCACCGGTATTTGAGCCCCCCACGCTGCAACAATTCTTCTTCGACATTCTTCGGAAGCTTTGGCCATCCCACACATGCGAAGGGTGTTGCCTATTTTGCTCTGAAAACACAGATAAGACGGAGAAGCACTATCAGCGACGCAACAAACTACGGCGTGCTACGGCGCGCGGCTCGCTCCTCTACCGTGCGTTCTGCGCAAGGCCGCCACCAGTGCCGCGGCCATCGGCGTGCACGCCGCGTATACTCAGCTAAGGCAGCGTTTGTACTGGCACGGCATGTATCACTTCGTGCGCCAGTACGTACGCGCTTGCACGGCGTGCCAACGGCGTAAAATTCCAGAGCGCCCTCCTGGTGAGCTACAGCCGCTGCCCTGTCCGGCTCGGCCCTTCGATCGCGTCGGCATAGACTTATACAGGCGGCTTCCCTGTAGCTTCTCGGGTAACCGATGGATAATTGTAGGTGTTGACCGCTTGACGTGCTACGCCGAGACTTCCGCACTCCCGGTAGCCTCTGCGCGCGAAGTTGCGTTTTTCATCTTGCGGAACTCCATTCTTCGACATGGTGCACCACGCGAACTGCTCAGCGACAGGGGACGTGTCTTCGTGTCCGAAGTAATCCAAGCCCTTCTCGCTGGATGCAGCTTCGTCCACCGCAAGTCTACAGCCTACCACCCGCAAACGAACGGCTTGACAGAGAGGTTCAACCGCACACTCGGTGACATGTTGACTATGTATGTCGCCTCGGACCACAGTAACTGGGACACTGTTTTGCCGTTCGTCACGTATGCCTATTATACGACCACACAAGCTACCACTGGATTTTCGCCCTTTTTTCTGCTGTATGGACGAGAGCCCTCGTGTACTACGGACACACTGCTCCCATACCGACCCGACGCTTCCGACTGCACTCCTGTGTCTGAAGCTGCAAATGCGCCAAGGACTGTAGGCAGCTCGCGCGAACCTTTACGACCACTGCTAAAGGTCGTCAAAAGCTGCGGCGTGACAGCGGCGCGCTTACATAAGTTTTCCCGACTGGTTCCCTTGTTTGGTTGTGGGTCCAGCCTCACAGCCCTGGCCTTTCAACCAAACTTCTTGCACGCTATCATGGCCCCTACCGTGTCATAGACCGTACCTCCGCTGTCACCTACGTTGTAGAATTTGTGACGCCATCACCCGACCTTAAACATCGCGGGCGTGACACGGTTCATGTGAACCAACTTCAGCTTTACTATGACCCTCTCATCCTACCTACGCCGTAAGTCGCCAGGATGGCTCCTCTTCTCTCCCGGGGCCATTGTAGTGAAGAGGAGGACGACGAAAACGCTCTTGTGTCGACCATGGGCGCGATCAGCGTCTGTGTACTGCCGGTGCAACTAGACTGTGTCTGTAGTGTCTTATAATAAATCCTCATATTACGTATGTAAAGAAATCAATTCTCATGGCCGTTCCGAGTAAACGGAACCGGAGCGTTCAGCGTACAGCAACCTCCTATTCCTTTCAGAAAGAGACAGCCTACGGCTATTAAAAAAAGTTCTCTTTTGTTCGGCGTAATAATGCGCACCTTCAGTGAGTACACGTTATTTTGACGTGGTGAGTTTCCGCGATCTTGTGACGTTTCGTTAGACACAGGCGAGCTAGACGCGGCGCGAGCACATTTTCACCAATCGCGGAAGGCTAATGGTGACAAAGACGTAGAATAGGAAAGAAATGTTTTCTCTTCTTGATGCACTGATGCATAATCAATGTGTACACGTCATCTTGCGATTGGAGTTTTTGCGGTTTTCGTGACTTTTCGTGACAGACGGGAAACGTGGGCGTGGCGCCTAACGGAGGAACTGGAATAGAAACAGATTGGAATATCTTTACGTTATAGCAACCTTGATTGATAAACTAGCTCTTGCTTCGTGGCTGTACTTGCGGGGGTATCCTTACCCTTCCAACTTCACCACCGGGACAATTCTAGAGGACCTGTTGAGAAATACCACATGTATTTTTTTTCTGTACATACTTAATTTACTGAGTGGGCATTCTCGCGAATCGTATCTTCACCAATATGTTTTTTGATAGTGGATGCGTGCGTGAGACACGTCTGAATATTGCAAGGCTATAAGCATAAAACACGGCTCGATGGTTTTTTTCAGCGTAATTCACGTCAACAGCATACATTGAAATGTTTTGCTTTTGTGAGCAATATATATTGGTTGGCGGATGCCCTTATATAGGCCTAACATGCACTCTTGGAGAAGTATGAAAAAGATCATTTTTCTTTTGCTTCAAGACGCATCCCGAAAGGTGTAGTGATCCCACCAAATGTCACCAGAAGCTTTATCGCTTCAGGGCTAGCATGTGTTACCTGTTTCTGCACAATGTTGCGTGCTGCTTCTTGAACTGTGCCTCCCGTGAGGATGAATGTCTCACATGCGCCTACACAAGACATTGTTGCCTGCACAAAACAGATGGGAGCATCAGCCAAAGTACATCTATTGGAGGGTATGGATGATAATACGGTGAAGGAAAGGAAGAAGTTGGATTGGACTAGAGGAAGATGAAGTCTGGCAGTTGTCTGCACGCCATTAACCTTAGTTGTAAATATACATTATTTTACACTCGTGGGCCTGCTTTCTTCCTGCAACATTTTGGTGGAGGTGCGGGGTACAATCACGGAACTTCGCAGCGGACGTCATCTACCTGCCGCCACAATGGCAAATCAACCGACACAAGCGACAACGCCTCAGCATCCCGTGCCAACGGTCATCCTCACTGATCCGCGAGACCCAGGGACATTTTGTGGCACGGACAACGCCGACGTCGAGGACTGGCTTACGATGTACGAGCGAGTGTGCGACAACAACAGGTGGGATCCAACAATGATGCTAGCAAACGTGATATTTTATCTAAGAGGAACTGCGAAGCAATGGTACGACACACACGAAGCTGACCTAACGAGCTGGGATGTCTACAAAGACAAAATGCGAGACCTGTTTGGCAGACCTGTCGGTCGTCAGCTGGCAGCAAAAAAAGAACTTGCGTGCCGCTTTCAGATGTCCACAGAATACTATGTCATGTACATACAGGATGTGCTGGCCCTCTGTCGCAAGGCTGATAACAACATGACCGAGGCAGACAGATTGGCCGCATACTGAAAGGAATTGCAGACGATGCCTTCAATCAACTGATGTGTAAGGATTGTGCCACTGTGGATGCAATTGTAAAGGAGTGCCGGCGCTTCGAACAAGCGAAGGGCCGCCGCGTCGCTCAAACTTTCAACCGATTGCTCAATACCGCCGCGACATCTTCTTGCGAAGACCCGCCGCGGTTCGTTCAGCCTGCAGGACCGCAAGATATCACGCGCATCGTTCGTCGTGAGCTTGAGGTCATGGCTCCGGTTCCAGTTCGTCCCGGCTGTCAGGAAAGCGCGCCCGCTATCTCCCTTATACAAGCGGCCGTTCGGGAGGAAATAGCAAGTTTGGGCATTCCATCTCTCTGCTCGGTCCGCCATACAAACACCTACCAGATTTCTCAGGCCGCTCGCTCCCAGACGCAAAGTTTCCCGCCACTCCGTCGCAACCCAGCTGACTGGTGCACAGCGGATGATAAACCCATCTGCTTTAATTGTTCCGGTATTGGACACATCGCCCGTCATTGCCGCAACCACTAGTCGTCGCCTCCTCGGTGGTCGTCTCCGGGTCACTACCGCCAAGTACCGGACAATCGTACTTTCTCGCCCTATACGCCGACTAGGAACATCAACGCCGACAGTGCTCCACGAAGATCCCGCCGCTCCCCGTCTCCGCAAATGTTGCAGGAAGAAAGCAGGTCCACGAGTGTAAAATAATGTATATTTACAACTGACGTTAATGGCGTTCAGACAACTGCCAGACTTCGTCTTCCTCTAGTCCAATCCAACTTCTTCCTTTCCTTCACCGTAACAATATTACTGAGTACTCGAAAAAAACTCAAAGAGCCCAATTTCATTCTGCATTCTTAATGTCCAAGGCACACAGTGCACAGCGCTTGATATCGCGGTTTTATAAACATAGTATAATATCGCAATAAACTGTCGATATTTTTGTGAGAAAACAAATGAAGCTTTTCTGAGTGGCACTCGGAAAAATGACGCTCGGAATGCTGGCGGTATTCGTGTCGGCGCTGTTATTATTCAAAGCTTCGACACCAAAGAATACGTCGTAGCGTACGTGAATCGCTCTCTAAGCAAACCCGAGCGCAATTACACCGTCAAAGAACAGGAATGTCTCGCGGCGATTTTCCCAGTACATCACTTTCGGTCATGCCTGTACGGACGCCCTTTCACCATCGTCACATCGTCTTTATGTTGGCGCGTCAATCTGCGTGATCCATGTGGTAGGCTTGCACGTTCGACACTCCATCTACAGGAGTACGAGTTCACCGTTTCCTATAAAAGTGGTCGACGGCACACGGCCGCCGCTTCCCACGACGGACTGTGACGCGGACAACTTTGATCACTACATCGGCGCCTTAGAGCCCGCATTTTCCAATCACAATACCTTTAAGACTGAGCAGCAAAACGACAACACTTTAAAACAACTACTTGCTGCCAAACAGAAATCAACAGACAATCGTTTTTGTACACGAAGAACTAGTCTACCACAGGCTCACGATATCTCCTGGTGGTCTGGAAAAGTCTGAGCACTTACATCTTGCGGGCTCTGCATGACAAACCAACCTCCGGTACTTTGGGAGCAGCGAGAACGCTTTGCCCTCTTTAAGAAAGATTTTACTGGCCTAATATTCGTCAGACGACGTGGCAGTACGTAACTAGGTGCAACGAATGTCAACGTTGCAAACGTCCCACAAATACTCCTCCTGTTAGACTTCACACTGTGCCACCCCCATGGACTCCATTCGAGCAAGTCGGTGTCAGCCTTCTCGGCCCGTTTTCACGGTCCTCTGACGGAAATCGTTAGATCGTAGTGTGCACTCACCACCTGACACGCTACCGTCAGACGGCTGCAATACCATCGGCTACTGCAGCCGACGTGTGCCTGTCCTTGCTACGCTTTATCATACTCCAACACAAGCCTGCTAAGGTCGTTATTAGCGATCGTAGGGAAAAGTTTACTAAAAATGTGGGTGAAGATATGCTTCGTCTATGTTGTTCAAGTTTTCTACACTCTACGCCGTACCATCCACGAACAAACGGCTTTTCGGAACGCACCAACAGAACTCTCACGAACATGTTGTCCATGTACGTCTCGACGGATCACAAGAGCAGGGACAGCGTTCTACCTTTCATTATTTATACATTTAACACCGCGAAGCACGAAACTACCGGCTACAGCCCCTTCTTTCTCCTTTACACCAGCCCGCCACATTATACCCTTGATACGATCTTCCCATTTATAAACCACAATAATGACTGCTTATCTAAGACCATCTGTCGGGCAGAATCCCGCCGCCTTGCTTATTGGCGCACTCTTGCTTCACAAAATCGCTCGAAGGCACGTTACGACCACCGACACCAAGACGTCACATATGATTCAGGTGACTTAGTGGGGCTGTGGACGCCTATCAGAAAACTTGGGTTGTGCGAAAAACTACTGGCGCACTATGTTGGGCCTTACGTTGTGTTAGATCGTATAAGCAAATATACGTACCACATAGCGCGTCTCCTTTCAAATGGTCGACGTTCTTCAAAGACTGAACTGACTCATGTGGCCCGCTTGAAGCCCTGCACCGCTTGAGATGCTGTTTGACTTGCCCGGTGGACTTCGTCTGCGCGGTGTGTGCGTTACAAGCGTGAAAGTCTTGTATGATTTGGGTATGTGCCGCCAGCAGTAGTGGGACACCGGGAAAGAGAGAAAAGAAGAAGACATTCGCCTTGCGATAACGGAACCCCGGCTGGCGCTCAGGACCGTCGGTTGCGTCCCAATAAACCCTCTCTACACAGAGAGTAGCCCGTAACAATGTTATCCGGCTCTCGTCATGCCGTCGTCGTCAAACCATCGTCGTTATACAGATTTCGTGACACAGTCACCGTCGGGCCATTGTCATCATATACTTGCCGTCATTCCATTGTCCACATGCCGTTGTCAGGCTGTCATCGTAAAATGGTTGTCGTCACACATTCGTTATTATACCACCTTCGTTGATCCATCGATGTCACTTCTTGCTTGTCATACTATCGTAATCATCCTCTCGTGATTCAATCGGGATTATTCTGCCATTGTCACGCCGTCGTCCTTATTGCGTCATCGACACGCAGGCACTGTCATGCATTCCTTGTCATGCTGTCGTCGTCATTCCATCTTGGCCGGGACATCGTCGTCATTTCCGCTTCTTCATCCAGTCATTGCCACACCATCGTCGTCGTACAGTCGTAATCATCTCGTTGAGCTCACGTCGTCAACACGTCACATTGTCATCGTTATACCCCCGTCATATTTTAAATAACATATCACTGTCGATGCTATCGTCGTTGCACGCCTTTCTTGTACGATCTATACATTCCTTCTTCGCCATTCCAACGTCACTGCGTCGGCTTCATACATTCATCACCATGCCGCCCTGCTCTTGGTCCACCTTACCAAGGGAGTGCAATAGCAAAGTGGGACATTGCGTTATGCAGCATATAGCCGACAAACCTGGCTCTAGGAATATGATCTGTCGCTACATAGCTCGACTGCTATTCGCCTTGCCATCGACAATCATCGTGCGATGTCTGCCGTAATTTCTTTGTCACGCAAATCTGGGAGATGGCAGTGCATCATATTGCTCGCGACATCCGTCGTAGAAGGCGTAACGACCTGCGAGGTGATAACCTAAGAAAAATGCTCCTGCAGGTTCCCCAAAACTTTCTGATCTCTGGTTCACTTGATATAGTACCATGGGACCCTACCGTTGGATAGTTATGTTGCGATGCAGCCACAGGAATCTTCGCTGAGCCACATATAATTATCTATGCAATACGGAAATATTACGTTCTTAACATAGCCAGTTTTTTTTCATGATTTATTTATTTATCCTTCAATAAATTATCAAATTGAAATTGCAGAAAGACTCATTATCAACAACATTATTATTAACCGAAATTTACGTGAAGCCTATACTTTACATTAGGTGTCCCTCTAATTTTGAATTTATTTTCATCTACACAGAAGGCTCTATTCGCGGTACTGTGCGATTCCTGCTGTCTACGGGCCCTCACGATAGACTTTAAGAGCGCCGCCCCCTACCGATCTATAGTGTACACGGTTTCCTTGTGCTCGTATCTATCTATCTATCTATCTATCTATCTATCTATCTATCTATCTATCTATCTATCTATCTATCTATCTATCTATCTATCTATCTATCTATCTATCTATCTATCTATCTATCTATCTATCTATTTATACTCCTTCCTCTCTTCTTTTATCTCCATAATCCTTCCCCCATGCAGGGTAGCCAACCGGGACTATCTTGGGCTAACCTCCCTGCCTTTCTATACTTATTTATTTCTCTATCTTTTTTTTAAGTTATTTCTTGAAGTTATTTCCACTTCTTCCTGTCTGCTCAAGGCTTACAACTTAATTGCACATTTTCTTTAATTTACCATGCGTTTCTTTATTATCTTAGTTTACGCATGTTTCTTCTGGCTTGTTATAGCACCTGAGTCATGGCCTATCGTTCACAGTGGGGTGCTATGTACCAGGTGCGCCATCATCATAGTAATCCGCAACCTAAGCCTTAAAAGACTCATTGAAACTGAAAGCCGAGCGCTCCTTAATGCAGAAATTACTGCCAAGGTGCAGCCTTATTGCAGACGCCATGCAAATCGCTACTTTATTGAGGTGCGAGAAGATTTAACCTATGAGAGAGATAAATCCCTTCAAAAATACTACCTTTAACAAGGCAGTTCTTGCGGGCTTATTGTGTATCAGGGTAGGCTGAATCAGGGACGCAGCCATAGTGGGGCTCCTGAAAGATCTTGTGCGTGTGGCAGAGAGTAAATGGGCTCTAGGATAGAAAAATGACGTAAAGAAATACACAACTTACATTTATTCACGCATTAGAAAGCTCACATGTTTAGCTTGTATTAGAGCTATTGGTGGTCTTACGATCTAATTTTGCAATTGTGCGAACTCCGTATTCGTACGGGGAGGGGGGCATATTTGCTTTACACAAGGGGTTTATGCCCTCACGCCCCCCCCCCCCCCCTTGCTTGTGGCATCCGAAACGGAGTTTCGCTGCTCGGGACCTACACATATGCAGATGTTTGGGATTCCCCAATTTGCTTCATTCTCATGCGCTGGTGCTGCCTACGAAGAGGAACAGGTTGCACCGTGGTCAAACGGGTTACATATCCCGCTTTCTTGCTACCCGAGTCTCTTCACGCCATTTCGGGACCCTATGTGTCGGATGAAGGCGGGCCATAACTCAGCAAACGCGAAATTTGCGCAACAAACTTGCATATTTCTAGGCTTCATAACTCCTTATAAACGCCAGTTTGGGTTTCATAGAACACACCTGCTACATAGTGAGCTCTCACAAATGCGACCATTCGTGCTCGGAAGGACAAACCTACTACCGAGCTACGCCTCTCTGAACGCCACGCGGGAGGCTAAATTTTGCTTTGACTGAGTCATGCATAACGCCACAACGGCGCCATATGCTCATGTGCCGCATGCATGACCTACTAATGGGTTCTTTCTTCTACAAAACGATGTCAAATAAAGCGCATGACCTTTATTCATGCCCTCAGCCGCTTACGTGAATAAATTATGATGCAGCTAGTTGAAACCCAGCAGCGTAATCACACAGTCATGCTCGCTCCCTATTCTTAGTGGTCCTGCAGTGGCGAAAGGTGGTGACAGCAACTTGGCATCGCTCTACCCTTCTGCACGAGTCACTGCACGTTATCTTAGACACTGCTTCTCTAACGCAGAGGCGCCACATCGGAGGAAGCGTGAAATTTCCGGAAAGATTGCATACTTTTATTTTGTAGGCCTTATAACTCCTGATGAGCACACGTTTGAGTTTGATGGATTATATCTACTATGGTTGAATGGGCTCTCTCAAACGCGACCGCTCTCGCTCGGATCGACAGACGTACTGCCCAGCTAAGTATATTTTTGAACACCGAGTGAGAGACAAAATGCCTCCCCGATCACGTCATGCGTGGGGCCACAACCGCGACATCTGTAGCGAAACATGGATGATCGAGTAACGGCTTCTTTCCAGTACACGACAATACCAAAGTAAAGCGCATGAGCCATACGGTTGCAAATGTATAAGAGATCAAAGTATAACATGTTTTAGTTACATACGGTTGCAGCAAGGAACCCCCTTTGAACGATTATAATTAAAGCCGTTTGAAGTCGATAGAAACGAAAATAAAATCTGAGCACATTGTACAACTTGACTCAAAAATGAATGTTTTTGTTCCTTCTGCTGCAGGGTTTTTGGCCCTCTCCATATCAGCCCAGGCGCATTGCAATACTCACGAATACTGGGCAATTAATTCTGGCTGGCACGAATTGCAGCATTTATATCATGGTCCATGCTTTACGTGGACCATGCTGTAAATATAAACTTCATGTCTTATCCTGGCGCCGTTTCTATGTTTATTGACTCGAAGACTAAAACTTCTTGGGGTCCTGACAATATACCCAACATATTTCTTCGTCGCTTTGCCGAGTCTGTTGCTAAATACTTGGTTATTATGTTTCGTGTCTCTCTGTTATCAGCAGAATTGCCATATGACTGGAAGTCAGCCCGAGTTGTGCCTATATTCAAGAGAGGCGACCATCTACTACTACAAAATTATCGCCTGATCTCCTTAACATCTTCGTGTTGTAAATTATCGAACACATATTAACCCACAAATTAAGCGAATTCTTAAAAGAACACTCAGTTTTATCAAATCATCAACGTGGATTTCGAGAATGAGTTTCTACTACAACCCAATAGGTTACTATAGTGCACACCTTTGCAGCTTGCCTAGACACTAACAGTTAAATTGATGTAATATTCCTAGATTACAGCAAAGCGTTCGATACAGTTCCACACGATAAACTAATTGCTAAGCTTCGGTTGATTGGCATACCTGAGTAATTTCCTCGATTTCCTCAATTTCAGCCTCACTAAACAACCACAACCAATATATTCAGGTGGGAGAAAAACATTCCTGCGGCCTTCCGGTAACTTCTGACTTTCCACAGGGGAGCATACTTTGCCCTCTACTTATTTTGCTATGCATTAATGATATTGTCATTACGGTTAACATCCCAGTTCAAATTCATCTATTTGCTGACGATTGGTTTTGTTTAGAGAAGTTGCCTCCATTAGTGACCAATGTGACCTTAACTCTAACTCAGGCAATGTGGTGAAATGGTGTGAGCAATGGCGAATGCTTCTTAATGCAACTAAGTGTTGCTCTCCACAACGCGCAAAAAAATCGCCTTTGACTACACTTACAATTTGGCTGCAGCACGTTTAGTGAAAGTAGCCTGATATAAATATTTAGGTCTAACATTAACGAATGACTTATCATTGAATTTGCACATAAATACCATGTGCTCTGCCGCTTTCCGGAAACTCTGCCTTCTTCGCCACAAACTGAAGACTTCTCCGCCTAATGTTAAACTACTCTCTTACTTTTCCTTAATTAGGCCAAAACTTGAGCACGCTTCTACAGTTTGGGACTCTCATACAAAAATTAACATTAAGAACCCAGAAAAAAATTCAAAGAAAGGCACTACGATCTATTTAGAGTACACTTAAGGCTACTGACTGCCCCACTGCATTAATAAGCGCAAACGGCGTTGAACTATTACAAATTCGAAGAAAGAAAAATCGGCTAGAGTTTCCTAGCCATAGCCAATTATCGGCTAGAGTTTCCTAGCCAATTAATCATAGGCTAGCCTTAGACACTGCAAAATACGTATCCCCCTTGATAAGCAGGCCCACTCGCCCCCCCCCCCCACGACTACCCTCATTCTTTAAAATACATTTTCGCAAGGACTGACACTTCTCGGTACTCTTTTCTTTCACAAACAAAAGCTGACTGGAATAAACTAACTAAGCATGTCCCCAACGCCAATGAGCTGTATACCATTTGCGTAAATAATGTTAGTTCGTGTATTATATGCAGTTGTATTAAAATCAAGTTAAAATTTTTCTTATTCGTCTACCTTATGACCAAAGAATTGTTGTGAAAAACGTGTTATGCACTTGTTTCATCCTGTTCTTCTGTGTATATAATATTTTATATTTTTCTCACCCAGCTTGGACTTCTTGTCCACCGTATTACGTGGGGCAGGGTTCCTGATGATCGTATAATATAAATAAATAAATATTTGAGAAATAATAATTGTGTCAGGAACATTGAGATGTTTGAACGAACCTAAAAGCTGGAGCAGTAATGCACAATACCTTTCTGGAAGAAGCCAAAAATATATTGCTGTACAGGAGGCTCCGAAAACGTCCATTCGGTTTAGCAATCGAATCGCTTTTTTGGTTCTGCACTGAGAGCGAACCACTCGCCTAACGAGAAGCTACGCCGTCAGTGCTTTTATTATATTCTGTTGTTTGTCATAGATGAGGCAGTTGGCCCGCTCCGGTAATACCATAGGGACAAAAAATCAGGCTTGCGAAATACTGACAGCACTATCACAGCGCTAGCTGCGTGAACGCCTTCATCTGAGCTCGTATATTAAACGCTGTTGTTATCGACTGTCTGCCCCAATAAAGCACTCGCGCATGGAGAACGCGATAAGGCGACAACCACGTCAGAGCCGTCTCCACAACGATTATTTATAGGAAACAGTCGGACACCGCTAGTACGGGTTTGGGAAATTTGCAAGGGGACATTCTTTCACGTGACCTCAGCCCTAGCCGGCCAGTTCTGCGTCGGAACAGCGTTGTTGTGCTTTTCTCTTTCCCTGGTTGTGCCCAGTGGTGTGCATGTGTTTTGGGCCAAGCCCTCCCGATAGGAAAAGCGCCGCTAATCTCCAGATTGGCGGGTGATTATGACATCGATATTATGCTCAGTATTCTGCATAATTCTTGTACAAAATTCAATTTATACGTGCGTGTTTAAAACATCCTGGATGTCAGGCCGAGCAGCATGTTGCCTCACTCCCCCACGGTGAATGGACATCTCACGCCTTCCGCAATTCCGCAAATGTCCGCAATTCTTTTGCTGAAGCCTCATGGCCTCGCTCATTTGACAACTGCGAGCCAAACTTTCTGCCCGGCATCGACGGTGAGCTGCGGCTTGTGCTGCTCTCTGTTCGCCACTCTGTCGAGTGTGGTGTTACCTTGAGGCCACCTTGCATGGTGGAGCCCCAGCCAGCAAGAATTCCACATCACCGTGACCGACAAGATCCGATGGAAACAGCAGCGAGAAGGCCTGGAACTAAGACACTTTGTCGAGTACTTGGAAGCAAAACCAGCCTGCGTTGCTATAGCGTAAAGCTATTGCAAACTGTGTTTATCCCATCTCTGCAATTCACTATTGGCCAAACATTTTGCAGGGAAGCCACACTTAGCTTGTCTACAAAACGACGTCCCGAAAACCACTGAAACTCCTGAATCGATATGGCGTGGGCCCACTGGTCATCCTTGATTAGACCAAACAAAACATTTCTTTCCGCTTCTACGCCTTTCTCACCATTAGTCTTCCGTGATTGGTGAAAATGTTTTCGGGCTGCGCCCATTTCACCTGTCTATCAGGCGACGTCACAAAGCCACAAAAACGCACCACGTCAAAGAGATCTGTACGCATGAAAGGTACATTATTATTCCGAACAAAACCGAGCATTTTCGTAATTGCCACAGACTGCTCCGTTCCGTAAGATATAGAAAATCGCTGCCTACCGATCACTCCGGCTCTCCCTATTGGCTGCTGCTAGGGAGAATGGATTTATTTGTGTATAATACAAATTATTTTGCGGCAGTCTAACGTTGTCGAGCCCTTTCGACACGTATACGACATCGCTCTGCCAACTTTTCTTCAGTGAGGGTCAGTGTTTGCGGTTTCGGCGGCCCTTTTGCTCTTCCTTTGCACGCCGCCCTGATTTTTGACCAGCCATCGCAAGCTAAGTGAGGGGGCGACGGGAAGCACCCCAATCGCAGACGACCGCGCCACATTCCTCCTCCGGTTATCTACTTTTACTGGCCTAGCTCGGCCCTGACGAATCCTTCTCCACTACTGCGGGTTTCTTGCCTCTTGTCAGCCAAATAGATAAGAACCTCTCAACGTAGGCACTTTGAAAGCAAACAAAACTGAGGGCACTTCCAAACGCGTAGAGCATTCATTTGGGCTGTTCAAACAACTCTGCGAGTCACTGCCCGATGCTTGCACCGGCAGTTGCGTCAATTTGAAGTCAGCGGATTGGAATTAAAAGAGATTGCAATAATTTTACGTTATAGGGCCCTTGGTCTCTGTACAGTATTCAAGCCAGGATTGTCGCCATTTTTTTCGCGAGAAAGATGTCCTCGTAAAGAACTCCTCGCCAGTGTTATGATCCGTCTGTCGGGTGGGAGAGACATTAAGGTGTTCGTTTCCATGACAAGATGATTTACCTCGTGCCAGAAAAGGTTGTTACAGTAAGCCTCTACGTGCGAAGTGTGAGAAGCGTTCAAGTAGGCGCCCCCATGTCAACATAATTGCCCTCTTCTCCGAAACGGCGTCACCCCTTTTATTCCACGAGCTGACACAAAGGGAAGGACAAAGGAAAGAAAACCCGAATAGCAGGAGGTCGCCGACGGCAGAACCTACTTCCACAGGCTCCCCAAGGAAACAGTGATGACGACCAGACCACAATGGGTAATTAAGGCCGTCATGGTCCCCGTATGATTGACCTGTGAGGTGTGAAAAAGCGTTCAAGCGGGCGCCCCCATGTCAACATAGTTGTCCTCTTCTACGAAACCGCGTCACCTCATTGTGTCTTTGAGAAACACTAAACACAATGCGTTAAATCACACCATTGACTTATATTAGTGTTCGAAAGCAACAAAGCACGTAGAGTAGTTAGGAAAAGTTAATGATGCTCTTCAAATCTTGAGTAGGCTACATATACAGGTTGTCTCGCATAATTTCAGCCAAAGTTTTAAAAATGAAAGGCACTCCGGACACGACTTGAACCAAATGCATAATGTTGGTACTGGCCTAGCGTTCCTCTGGCTATTTTATTTATTTTCGCCTTAGCTAAATGATTATTGATGTTTACTTAATCAACTTTTTAAGTATTGCCTGCAGATCCCAAGTTCAAGACGCAAAGGTGTAGTGCACCTTGAGAAACCTCGAAATAGATTGTTTCCAACACGATATCCTTTCTTCCGCGTTCAAAAGAAAGCCCGCGAAATATGAAAAAATAGCACGTGACCGGGCGATTGTGCACTCTTATTGTGCTGCTCTCAAGAGTGCGATGGATGAACAAGGTCGGCTGCAGTGAGTGGCCCACGACAGGGCGTTATGCCTTGTGTAGGTATCTGAGCAAGCGATCGCATGACGGCGCAAATGCGTGCTGCTGCCCACGCCGTGCCGAAGCGATAAAGATTCTAAAGACATGAAAGAGACCAACAACATAGCTTTATTTCTTGGTGCTTCAAATGGGCAAGAGCTGGCAGCCTGCCGACGGAGTGTAATAAGGTTGGGTGGGGAGGCGGCGTTAGGACCGGAATAATTTTCCAGTGATCATCAATCCAAAAAGCGCCAAGAGGTCACCTTCTGCTCTAATGCACATTTGGCATCCCATAGGCACATTTTACGGGGCGTTCTTGATCACGGTATCAGGGATGGAGTTGCAGACTTGTCTTATTTTTCTTTTAGGTTCTGTGATGTTGTGATTGGTGTCCGGTATACTTGATCCTTGACGTCGCCCCAGAGAAAGAAATCGAGGGGAGTAAAACCTGACGACTGTGCCGGCCAAGCAATAGGCCCATGCCGTCCAATCCACTGCTGCGGGAATACTTCATGCAGCCATTTGCAAGATTTGCTGCTTGCATGTGCGGTAGCACCATCATGCTGACACCAACATCCTTGATTCTAGCCAATGTAACATCGTAAAGAAAATCCTCAAGCGCGCCATCATGGATCTCGTTGACGTATCTTTCGCTTGTAAGCGTAATATCAAAAAACATGGGGCCAATCATAGTCTCATAGTGCCATTCCACACCACACATTAACCTATCAATGATATTGGTGATGTGTCTTCAAAACCCAGTGAGGGTTTTTGTCGCTCCAATATTAAGCGTTGGGGATGTTCACTTGGGCATTAAGTGAGAAGGTATCTTCATCGGTCCACAGTATTTTGTTGACAGAGCCAGGGTCCTCTTCCGTCTTGATTATAAGGCAGCTTGCAAAGTCCTTTCGATTTGGAAATCGCGGCGCTCCAACATCTGGGGCAGCTGCACGTGATACGGATGAAGTTGTCTCTTCCTAAATACTTTCCACAATGAAGATTTTGACACTCCAGCGTCAGCGCCCACACTACGAACATTTGCACGTGAGTCTGAAGAAACTTTGACAGAATATATGCCTCCACGTCCTCACCCAGGATTGAAGATTTATGTCGTTTCTTCGTAAATGTCCCAGTCTATTAAGCGTTTCATGTGCACGCACAATCGCCATTGAGCTCGGATGCGTACCTGGATGTCAGTGCTGAAAGAGTTCAATTGCCCGCCTTGTATGTTCACTTGACGCAACCTAGAGCCAAAACCATATCCGCTCTTTCCCCACTGGAGTAAGCCATATCTGGTGGTGGTGGTGATGTTGCAGCAGGCAGTGTTAGCCTGGCATACTTAGCCGGCAATTGTTCCGCCTGATCCTCCTTCGAGTTGAGATCAGGGGTGCGTCACCAGGTGTCGATGAGCCCCATGTCTCGCAGGAAGGCTATCAGCAGTCGCTGAGCTCTCTTCCTGAATGCTGTGGCCCCTCCTGGCAAAACAACGTCTTCAAAGGTCCTGTGCGTGAGACCGCTCTTTTGTAGGTTGTCGACCATCGCTTTCCTTTCTGTGTCAAACTGCGGGCATAGCCAAATGAAATGTTCGATGTCGCCAATGTCACCACAAAAAACACAGAGTGGAGAAGCGCGAAGCCCAGTCTTGAACATCCAAGCTGGGGTGTATGCGGAGTCGGTCCTGATGCGGTATAAAAGCATCGCTTGTTCGCGTGTAGATCCATGAGTCACGCAGGATTCGTGTGGATTCTTGTGCACCTCTCTAAAGTGAAGGCGGATTGCACCATTAGGGTTTTGAAAAGCTTTTGGAGCTTTCACTTTTGGGACACATGTCAGCGCTAGGCGTGCAAGGGCGTCGGCTTTCTCGTTTCCATGAATTCCTAGGTGTGATGGAATCCACTGGAACCTTATGTTAAATCCCTTGCTCCTTAGGTCGTCAATCAGTGCCAGAGACTGTCTTGTAAATTTCTCTAGAGGTAGGCCCCGATGTAATCTCTGTAATACTGACTTGGAATCCGTCAGCACCACGACATCTCGTGCAGAAAAGGCCCGTAGTTTCCGCAAAGCCGCGGTGATTGCAGCGCTTTCTACTGTTGTAGAGGAAACTACACGATCCAGTCGGCCAGACCATGACACATCAAGGGATGGTATGCAGAATGCCGCTGCACAGCTATCTGTTTGTGCGCACACCGAACAGTCTGTGTACACTTGTAGGTGGCTTTGAAACACAGTCCTCAAGTGGTCCAGCCCAATAAACTTTGCTTCGGCAGTTGAAATGGTGCGTTTCGTCGGTAGGTGGGGTACATTGAGGCTGCAGGTAACGTCTGAAAAAGACCATGGCGGGTCAAGGCGACTTCGTTTAGGCCATTCCAATGCCAAAAATTGGAAGGTGTTCAGCGCCGCATGGAAATGTGAGCGAGTCCTTGCTCTTAGCCGCCGGAGAAGCGCCGTGCCTGCGCGTGACTCGCCCAGCTTTAATAGCCGCGTCAGCAAGGCCTGAGATGCCAAGAGGCAGAGTGGAAAGAGACTCTGCCTCATTAGTGACTTTCTTGTTTGAAGCCGCCGTTGGAACTCCCATCGCCAAACGAAGTCACTTTCTGTGCACTGCCTCCAAGCGCTCGAATTGACTCGATGACGGTGATATCAGAGGGAGCTGATAGAGAAGGCGGCTTGTTATCAGTGCAGCTTTCAGTTTAAGCATGGATATAGGATTGTTTCCCCAACGTACACCTGCCAATCGACGAAGTGCGTTGACTCTTTGCACTGATGCAGCCACAACACTTTCGACCGCACCACGCCATAGTTGCTTGTTGTCCATGGTGACGCCCAGGAAACGAATATCAGTTGCAACAAGAATTGAATGCCCTCTGATATTCAGCGTCAGACGTGTTGAATTGCGTCTCACTCCCGGGAACAGCATGAAGGCAGATTTTTCTGCTGACAAAGATAGGCGAAGTGTCGATAAGTAGCGATCGATAGTGGAGATTGCGGCCTGGGATATCCGGGCCAAACGTTTGTGTTGGTACCCCGAGATCGAAATGCAGGTGTCATCTGCGTGGATCGACATTTTAACTGCCGTCCGATCTACTTTCAGGGCATCTGGAAGGCTGGCCACGGCAACGTTAAAAAGCGAGGGAGATAGGACACTTCCTTGTGGGACGCCGAGGGACATTCGTCGCTTGTCACTCATTATACTTCCGAGCTCAACTTGGACACATCGATCACTGAGAAATTCATGGACGAATCGAAGAGCATTTCCCGAGACGCCCATGGCTCGGAGTCCGTTTATGATGCCTGTATGAAGCACACAGTCGTATGCCTTGGCAACGTCCATAAAGATGGCGGGTGTGGAAAGGCCGTCTACGCGATGGTACTCGATATGGCTTAGTAGATCCAAGACACTGTCCTGGGCACTCAACCGTGGACGGAATCTGGTCATACATAATGGCCGTCTATTTCCTTGCTCAAGATACCATGTTAACCTCGTACATATTAGTCTTTCCATCAACTTTGATACTCATGATGTTAGCGATACTGGCCGATATGAGGTGATGTTTGCAGGATCCTTCCTGGACTTGAGCACTGGCACCACCCATGCTGTCTTCCACGCTTCTGGGATCTCTCCTGTGCTCCAGAGGTCATTAAATTTCTCCAGAAGGGCTCGTTTTCGTTCATATGGCAGATTTGTCAGCATCTGATTGCTGATCGAATCGGGACCCACAGCACAGCGTTTTCCTGATTTGCTAAGCGCCAAATTCAACTCACGAAAGGGGAACGGCGTATCCATGGTATGGAATGCTTCAGACAACAGAGGGTTCGATACTCCTGCTGATCTGCCAGATGTGTATACGTCTGCAATATCTTCTGCAAGGGTTTGCAAATCTTTTCCTTGCTTTAAAGCGAGTGCTTCGAATGGCCTGTGTACGCGAATCTTTCCGGATAGGCTATTCATTACTCCCCATATCCTTGTCATGGGAGTAAACTCCGATAAACTCTCACAGAAAGCAGCCCATTGAACTCGTCTTAACCTTTTTGTGTGATGACGGATGACAGCATTTATCCTGTTGTATTCAGTTTTCGCAGATGTATTTACCGTTTTTCTAATTAGTTTTCGCTCCGCTCTCCTACGCTCTGCGCAGAGGTTCTTCAGTTTCAAATCAGGAGTAGGGAAATGATCTGGCAATGTCTACATTGAGGTAGCCACTCTTTTTTACCGCAGCATATGTGCGAACAGCTCACCAGGGGATTCATCCAACGCTTCTCTGTATGTGTCCCAGCGTGTCACAGCACAGAATCGTCGCCCAGCAGTGTGAAATCCGGTGTTATTATCCACGTGGTTATCCGCTGTTATTCGAGCCGAAAGGTTCAATGTTATAGCCTCACTGTTCAAATAGAAAACTACTACAAGGTCATTTGCCTGCAAAGGCAAAATTGTAGCTGGCTTCATCGCATTCCATCGTTCCCACGTGCTTCACCTTTTCTTTTTCGTGGCCTTAGACGCTTTATCGCTTCGGCAACGCTCGGCCAGCAGCCCGCATTTGCATCGTCATGCGATAAAAGCCGCATGCCCAGATACCTACGCCAGGCATAACTCCCTGTCGAGGCCCAGTCTTGCTGCAGCCGACCTTATTACTCCATCGCACGCTTAAGAGCAGCGCAATACCAGCGCGCAAGCGCCCCGTCACCTGGTATATATCTATTTTTTTAATATCTCGCGGGCGAATGCGGAAAAAAAGGACCACGCGAGACATATCGTGTTGGAAACAATTTATTGAGATTTTTTAAGGTGCTCTGCAACTTTGCATATCGCACTTGGGGTCTGCAGCCAATACTTTAAAAAGTTGAATAATTAAACATAACTAATCGGCGTTTGGCAGGCATTCTCATATCATGAACAGCAGGTTGCCATTATCCCTCAAGAGAAAAGTGTATAACAGCTGTTTCTTACCAGCATTTACCTACGGGGCAGAAACCTGGAGGCTTACAAGAAGGGCTCTACTTAAATTGAGGGCGACGCAACGAACTATGGAAAGAAGAATGGTGGGTGTAACGTTAAGGGATAAGAAGAGAAATGCTAGTTAATGACATCTTAGTTGAAATCACGAAAAACAAACGGGTATGGGCAGGACATTCAATGAGTAGGGAAGATAACCGATGGTCATTAAGGGTTACGGACTGGATTCCAAGAGAAGGGAAGCGTGGCAGGGGACGGCAGAAAGTTAGGTGGACGGATGAGATTTAGAAGTTTGCAGGGACAACTTGGCCACAATTAGCACATAACCGGGATTGTTGGAGAAGCATGGGAGAGGCCTTTTCACTGCAGTGGGCGTAGCCAGGCTGATGATGTTGATGACGACGAAGACGACGACGATGATGATGATGATGATGATGATGATGATGATGATGAGGAGGAGGAGGAGGAGGAGGAGGAGGAGGAGGAGGAGGAGGAGGAGGAGGAGGATGATGATGATGAATCTGTTAAGGGGAAAATAAGAAATAGCCTGAGTAACTCTAGGCCAGTGCCAACATTATGCATTCGGTTCAAGTCGCGTCCGGAGTGCCTTTCATTCTTTAAAACTTTAGTTCAAGTTATGTGGAACAACCTGTATGTTGGCTGCACAGATACACCATTACTGAGAAACCGAACTATTATTTTGTGTTGAACCTGCGTAGATGGACCTATGGGATTTCGTTCTTTCTTGCTCTTTGGGATTTCCTTATTTATTAAAGATATGTCCATTTCATTTCGAACGTTTCAGCACGTATGTGAAGTTCGTTACTCTACAGTACAGATTGTTCAACTGCACGTTGGGACATGATGGTAAGTGCAGCTATGTTGTCATGTTCGTTTTTAGTTTAAGTTTGCTCAGAGTGGTTTTTCAATATATTACAATCGCATGCGAATGAGACAAATTCGCAAAAAATCCGTTCACTGCTGTCGTTATCGCAGTTTTATTATTATGTATGTATGTATGTATGTATGTATGTATGTATGTATGTATGTATGTATGTATGTATGTATGTATGTATGTATGTATGTATGTATGTGTGTGTGTGCATGTATGTATGTATGTATGTATGTATGTATGTATGTATGTATGTATGTATGTATGTATGTATGTATGTATGTATGTATGTATGTATGTATGTGTGTGTATGTATGTATGTATGTATGTATGTATGTATGTATGTATGTATGGGTGCCGATCCGATGCTTTGCCGCGCGCTGGATGCGCTCTTGCATACCATCCCCGCCGCGCCACCCTGTACTCCACCTCCAAGCGCCTTCCACCTTTGGCGTTCGCTTCTCTCGCGGCGACAAACATAACCTTGGCGATTTCACCGACGGGAGATGTACGCTTGCGCGTAAAACAACAGAAATTGCAGACGCCTTAAAGCGCGCCGTTCCATAATTTGGACTCTCGGGACCTACTCAGCAGCACGACTGCGTGTCATTAGGCAACTACTTCGGGAGGAGCTGTGTTTTTGTTCTCATACGTCGCCGACGCCTCCTCGTAGTCAAACTAACGAAGCCTTCTCAATGGAGTATCCGTAGGCCACGCGAAAATCACGAGACAAACTAGCTTCTAAATTCACTTCCTTATACTTAACATATGTAAAGTGGTCGGATGATATACTATGCATAGTGCTTCAACTCTGCACGTCTTTCTCAATTAACAAAACCCCTGTCAAACAGGACATAATTATCCGGGATCTTTACGTTTCCTTTAATGGGATTCCACGCTATAAGCAAAGTGTGGCACCATGCCACTAAAAAACAAGCGAAAGTCGCGAGACACGTCCTTGTTTGCGAGGCTTGCCTGAACCTACATCTGCAACAAAAATCTTTTTCTTGATTACGTGGAACGTAACTAGAGCTTCAGTGTGCTATTGGTACATTAGGTAAAACGAAGTGGGTGTTGTAATCTGAACAGTTTTAGTGCAACAGGTATTGTAAAGAAGTTCGTGCGGGTGACTGCTGGTATCACCTTAACGTCACATGACTCCACAGTAGTTCCCCTATACAAGTTCTGGTTTGTCCCGCAGACGCTTCATCTTGAGAGCTTCTTCTGGCTGGTGGTAGCCACTGCGCATGGAAGAACTTTCAACAGTTTGTTTAACCAGATCTATGGTCGAAGGTGGTGCTATGTAGTGAACAGTGGGAAATCCGGTTCCGTTGAAGCCGCTCACAAAGCTCAACGTGTAGGCGCCCATGTTATCCATCACCAGCCACTCGTCGACATTCACGTCAAAGAACAGCTTCATATCAGCGATGCGGTCTAGGGGATTGCACGTACTACCCCATAGTGTGGTTAACACATCCATGGGCCTCTCCCGTGGCTCCTGCAGTGGCAAATACAAAAAAAGGGCAGCAGGACTTGCAGTGAGAAATTTGGTTCAAATACGTCTCTTTACATCAGAAGTCAGTATTAACACTGCTATCTTGTGCCAGTGACATGTTGATCGTAGTATAAGTGAGTAAAATTTACAATGTTTATTCTCCAAGGGGTAGAGACAAATAGGATGATGGGGCTATTCTAGTTAGACTGCATCAGTTCAGTAAATCTTTATAGATGTCGGCGGAGGTATCTCGAAAGAAATAGAGTCCTTTAGATATCCCTAATGAAGTGTTGTCAGGGACAACTTTTTATCGTTCAGTGCCGGTTACGATATCGTATTAGCTCAGCGAACCTTAAGTTTCATCAGTATTTGAACCAGCGAAATATCTTTTGTTGTTAGCAGGTGAGTTTAATGCAAAACTATTGAAGTATGTTACGATTCCCTTTCCTTCGTGAGCCCACCGCAATTCGTCAAACATTTTTTTCGGCAATGGCCGCTTCACTTGCCTGTCACAAGACTTAACTAAAACCGCGAAAACTGCCCATCACGATATCACGTTTACACACTGATTATGCATCGTTCGGCCGAACAAACGAAATAAATTTGTTTCTGATTCTACGTATATGTCGCTATTAGCTTTATGAAATTGGCCAAACAGTTTTCGCACTCCGCCTACTTGGCCTGTCACTCGACATCACAAAACGGCGAAAACGCACAATGTCGAATTGACGCGTATACACTAAAATACATGGATATACCGAACAAAGCTTGACTTTTTTCTTACAGCCAGAGAGTGGGGGCCCACTTTCGAAAGGAATAGAACAGGGCTCCCTTCCGATCGCACTGGCACTGGCTGCCCAGAACTGCCAGCGAGGATCGATTTCTTAGCGTATAACAAAAAACTTGCGTGACGGTATAACGTTTTTTGACCTATTTATGAGCGTAAGCAAGAAAGCACTTCCAAATTTTATTCCCGAAGCATGCGTTCTAGCGGCGTTTCTAATGTGCCGCTGCACCCTGCAGCAGCGGTCGGCGAGAACCACCGCAACCTATAAGCAAGGGGAAGTGGACCAAGCGGAGACGCAGGCACCACTCGCCTCACTCCATTATTTATTTACACTGCGCCCAGTCAACCTCACTGAAACCCTCTCCTTTTCTATCGGCTCCTCGCCTCTCGTCAGCCAATTTGATAGGTAAGTGCTGTCACAATAGGCATTGGTATTCGCTTTGAATCCAAACAAACATTACCTCGTGTGAACGAAGAGAGCGTTTGACTGGGCTGTTAACCCTTCCTTGCGTGTCACCGCCTGTTCTTGCGTTGGCGATTACGTAAAGTTGACGTCAGGCAATATGAATAAAATCAGAATGGAATGCATTACGTTATAAAACGTCTTAGGATTAAACATATTCGCAGAGTGTTTAGTATGTCGAACTTCAAAATTTACTCTAGTTAGCCAACATGGTAGGGAATGTGTGGTCAGTTTGGTTAGCATTAACCAAATTGAATGCCATATATGCCGTAACGCGCGATTGTTCAGTGCTAAACTTACCTCCAACGGCATTATCTTCACGTCTATGAAGTCGCAGATTGGAGAAATACAGTTGTTCTTGCTCTCATTTAGAAAGACATGCCGATGTCGATGAGAAACCCCTGTTTAAAATATAACGAAATTAATATAGAGTGAATAAGTTTAGTTTGGTGAATAATCGCGATAAAGAATTTGGAAAGAACTGCAGAAGCGAGACATTTCAGTTCTCTTCTGGTGTAGATGTGTAACCTTCAACATGTGGTGTACCCTGCATTGTTGGTGCACTTGCAGTGTACCACTCAATTTCAATGTACCGGATAGGTTGCGAAAAAGAGAAGTGCTTTGCTTGACACGTTGAGGCTAAATGCTCGCTAGCGATTCATATTCCCCAGATTTTTTTATTCCAATGTCGAGCTGTTACGCAACTAAAGGTTACTCCAATAAGATAACATTTTGTGGAGAATAAAATATTAACCTCAGCGATGTTATACGTAGAGGTTGAGCGCAGCTGCGAGTGAAATCTAATCTTGTACCGCTACATGGATTACAAAAGGCAGCTACGATATGACTATATCATAGGCAGAAAAAAAATTAACCCAACAGCTACCGTCACAATGTTGCCTTCATAACGAAACTAAGGTGCCATTTTAATTACCGCATACTCCTGAGAAATCGCTAATTGCTTTTTGATTACTCATATTGCGCCAACATGGCAACCGAAACACGTATGCGCTGAACTAAATCTGCCTACATTTTATCTCATAGCCAACGTATTCGTACTTTCATATGATGATTCCAATATGTTTTATGGATCCATTCAACAGCGTCAGCATGCTCTCATGACGTTGTATCTAACTATATTGAGCAAAAATTCCTGCCGTGTTGCAGAAGTGTCTGGGTACTCTTTCAACCTGTTCGAATCGGAAGCCTACTAATGTTCTGCACCTGTCCTTGCGTGCCAGACAATCCTGCAACAATACTTAAGCCAAGAAATTTAGGATAATTTTCTAGTTGTACAATGGTACTTCCTAATATTCTTGCAGATTGAAACTACTGTGGTTAGCGTTAGCTGTGAGCGATATCGCCGATGTTGCGCGCCTTAGAACGTAGAGCCATTCCTCCATAAGCAGCCAGTTCTCGCGTTAACAGAAACGCAAATGCTTATATCGGGTTGCTTCCAGCAAAGCTTCATAGTCATTGCAAGTGCGTAATACTTCTTTTTAGGAGATTTGTTAGTGCACCCAACTAAGGCGCCCATAAAACTGAGACCAAGCGAAATCGTTCGCGTGCAGCAACATGAGCATGTTACCGCGACGCAGCATGGGAAGCAACTACTGTTGGGTTATGTTACGGTTGACGTTAGCACCCCGTGCAAAAAGGATGCTCGACCACCATGCCTCATCGAAACGAAGGGTGAATTCCTAATTCGCCATGGTTGTCTCAAGTGGATGACCGGTCTGGCAGGGCCCCGCAGTGCTTACAGGGCCTTTTGTGTGCGTTCGTGGAAACCCTTTCCGCGAACCAGACAGGAACCCGGGATTTCGCCAGCAGAGAAACACTTGCAAAGACGTCAACTGGGACGATCGATTAACCGCATATCCTCAACCAGACGCCCTTTCCACGAAGTGTCAAGCTCTACGGGAGAACTTCCGCGAAACAACGTCGCCTAGAAGAAAGGAAAGGCGCCTCCGATCCAGGACCTGGGAGCTTGGTCCCTGCGAAGGAGGGCCCGTATCGGCTCACTGAAAGTGGGAGACGGCCATCCGCAAACCAGACTCAGTGCCTGTCACGTGACGTTGACGTGAGCAAAATACTGAAAGACCTAGCACAGCGGCGCGTGAAAGCGAGCGCCTAATGACAGACTTGATGGCACTTCCTACGCAGTAGGATGGCACATAGGTCTTTTTCTGGTACAATTTGAGCGCGTGTATGCGAAGGTAAAATTAGCGAGAAACACATGGCCGCAACGCTTGCTTACGTTACGGCCACGTGAGGTAGCTGACGTCATTACTCACATGGGGAAAGAAGAAGCAGAATACTTCGATGAAGTCAAAGCGAATCTCCTTAAAAAGTATATACTATCAGCAGAAGCATTCTGTCGAAAATTAAGAGAAGTCGAGAAGACCAAAAGTGAGTCGTACTCATATTTTGCATACACCTTGGAGGTAAACCTGAAGGAATGGCTCAGAGAAGAGGGTGCACCCGGCGACGCCGAAAAGACAATGCAGTGCGTTGTCTTTTCAAGTACTGGGTTCATCATCAAGTACTGGGTTCAGGATAGGCCAGGCGTAGACACTATCACGAGAGCGGCCGATCTCGCTGAGGGGTACGTAGCTCGCCGTGCGTTCGAAGGCAACGAAGCTCCTAAGAAGGAGATGAATAAATACATACCCGGCAAGCCAAAGCGATGGTCAAAATCGAGTCGGTATAAATCAAATGAAAGGTCAGATTCGGTGAAAATTAGTGACGAGGACAGCGAGGTAAAGGAGGAGTCACCTGAATGGAGGGCCGAAAGCCAAAAGAAAAAAAGCTTTCGAGGCAAAGAAACCATTAGTTTGCTACAACTGGCAGCAAACGGGGCATATCTCCGTGAGGTGCAGAAATCCCAAACTAGTGTTGATGTCACTAAGTTGTAACGTGGAAAATCTGAACTTGCTAGAACCGTACATTCGAGACCTCGTGGTAAACAGCAAACCGTGTAGGGTGCTTCGCCACTCGGCAGCCACAGTGGACGTGGTGCATCCCTCGTATGTAGAAGAAGGCCATTTCACGAGATAATGTGCTTGGATAAGGCAAGCCGTAGAAATCTCCAGTGTTTGATTGTCTCCCTGTGGCCAAGATTCGTATCGAAGGCCCATTTCGAGTACTAGACACTGTAGCCGCCGTCTAGGCAAATCTCCCGCCACAGAATCCATATCTGTTTTCTAATAAATCTGAGGATTTGCTGCGATGCAGGGGAATCGGCTTTAGTGAAGGAATAGCGCTATTCCTCACGTGTTCCATGGAAAGCGAGTTCGCGGCCGTTCGTAAGACAAAGGACCGCTTACTGCAGGAATTTTACTGGCCCGGCTGCTTTCGGGAAGTGGGAGCATTCGTAGGAAGCTGCGACACATTCTCACGCATAGGTAAACCCGGAAAAAAGGCTAAAGTGCCAATGAAACTTGTTCCCATTATCACGGAGCCATTTCGCCGGCTCATAATAGACACAGTGGGACCACTTCCTGCAACGCAGTCTGGATATCGGCATATTCTTACTGCACTATGCTCCGCAACGAAATTCCCAGAGGCAGCGCCCCTCAAAGAACTCAGCTCGGTGGAGATTTCTAACGCGCTTTTGTCTATCTTCGCGCAAGTAGGGTTTCCCACAGAAATCCAGTCAGATCAAGGATCCGTCTTTACGATCGCGCTGATCTCGACGTTTCTGGAAACGTGTGGTATTAAAATCACTCATAGCTCAGGGTACCTCCAGCAGTCAAACGCGGTAGAGAAAGTCCACTCAGTCATCAAATGGCTTTTGCGAGCCCTTTGTTATGAGCACAAAGCCGCTTGGGAGGTTTGCTTGCCTGCAGCAATGTTCGCGCTTGGAATTGCACCGCACGAATCAACAGGCTTTTCCCCTTCAGAGCTCGTTGACGGTCGCTGCCTTCGGTCGTCTCTTCGCATTGTTCGAGAAGCCTGGGAAGGCCGGGCGGACGATCCTTCAGTTGTGGCGTACGTGCTAGACCTGTTGGACCGTCTGCACACTTCTGAAGAATTGTCAGGGCAGGAAATGCGTAAGGCGCAAAGCAATGCAAAGCATTACTATGTCAGGACGGCTCGAACAGGGCGCTTTGAAGTTGGGGAAAAGGCAATGATCCTGAAATCCTCATTGAAAAACGAACTACAGGTTCAATAGGGAGGACCTGTTGACAAAACTCAGAAAATGTCTGAAACAAACTACGTAACTATGGTACCGGGAAAACGAAGGACACCACAAGTGTATCACAGTAATCTACTTAAACTCTACCGGCAGAGGGAGGCCATTCTGATCATTTCCCATAACCAACCCTAGGAGATGCCTGTCGACAGTCCGGAATTAACATCAATAATGGGGGCAAAAGACATTCACGAGACCATTGACAAGCTAGTAGAGCATGCGGAATTGACTGCCAATCAAAGGGCCGAACTGAGGGGGCTTGTGTTTGAATTTAAAGACATATTTTAAGACAAACCTGGCAGGACCACTGCGATCGTTCACGATATAGAGTTAACCTCCTCAGACCCAGTTTGTTCGAAAGCTTATCGTGTTTCACCTCATCAACGTCAAGTCATGGCCGCCGAAATAAAGAAAATGTTAGAGCTAGTTGTAATCGAACCAGGAGAGAGTGATTATACGTCGCCTCTTATCTTGGGTGAGGTCCCAGGAAAGGAGCCGCGACTGTGTATCAACTACCGCCGATCCAACTTAATCACGAAGGACCAGACCTACCCAATACCACATATCGAGGAAAGGCTTGAGAAAGTAAGCAGGGCTAATTTCATCTCTACGCTCGATGTAGTCAGAGGGTAATGGCAAGTTCCATTGACCGAGAGGGCAAGCAGGCTGACGGTGTTTATTTCCCTGATGGGAACCTTTAGACCGAAAGTCCTGAGCATTGGATTGAAGAATGCGCCATATCGCTTCTCTAGCCTTATCGACCTGGTGCCACGAGGAATGGAGGACCTTGCACTTCCGTATCTTGATCACATGGGGTGGGAAGGACGCACGAAAGGAATGGGAAAGCAGTAGCGGGTTTTTTTTTTCTTGTAAAGCCCGGTGTGTCTTGGGGGAGGGTGGCCTTGTGCTCGCCGCTTTGTGTTTGGGGGTCCGGTACTGTTCTGGGGTGATTGCTTGCCCGAACAGGAGAAGAAAAGTTGCAGCACTGGTTTGCAAGTCCAGTTCACCGGACCGGACCAAGGAGAAAAGACACAAGAGCACCACGAAGACTGATGAACGACTCCCAGGAATCTACCAGCTACGAGCCAAGGGTTCGTCACCCCTGAGGAAAATTCTGCTACTGAAATGCCGATCCCTAGCCGAGTGGCTGCTGGCCCCTACGCGTCGGGATCTTCCTCCGCCGCCGGAGATGCTGTTATGGATGGCGTGTAGCACCCCGTGCAGAAAGGATGCTCGACCACCATGATTCATCGAAACGAATGTTGAATTCCTAATTCGCCATGGTAGTCTCGAGTGGATGACCGGTATGGCAGGGCCCCATAGTGCTTACAGGCCCTTTTGTGTGTGTGTGTGATAAACCCTTTCCGTGAACCAGACAAGACCCCGGGATGCCGCCAGCAGAGAAACATTCGTGAAGTCTTCAACTGGGTCGATCGATTAGCCGCATATCCTCAACCCGACGCCCTTTCCACGAACTGTCAAGCTCTACAGGAGAACTTCCGTGAACCAACGTCGCTTAGAAGAAAAGATCAAACCGCCCTTCCCGGACCTACAGGTTCACTGAAAGTGAGAGCAGCTACAAAGCCACGACGAAGGCTTACCACGTCAGCAGAGAGAATGGACCAGGCACCCTTTCCGCGAACCAACGTCACCTAGAAGAAAGGAAAGGCGCCTCCGATCCCGGACTTGGTGGCTTGGTACCTGCGGAGGCAGGCCCGTACCGGCTCACTGAAAGTGGGAGACGCCCATCCACAAACCAGACTCAGTGCCTGTCACGTGACGTTGACGTGAGCAAGATCCCGCCCACGATTTTAGAGAGCCTATTTAAAGGGGCTCCGCAATGCACTTTTCCCTTCATTCTCTTCTTCTTACCTTTTACCAACCATTGAATAAACCATGCAAGTTTCGCACTAGAAATCGTCTCGTCCCTGCCTGATCGCTATGGTCTACCGGATGCCTGCAACCCGCCGACAACGCCACGCTACCCAATAGTAACGTCGGTCGAGCTTCGATAAACAGGCGTCGCAACAACACGGCAGAGGTGGGATACGCTACCCTGGTGGAGGCAACAGTAGTAGGAAGAGCACCCTGCCCGGCATAGGGAGAATTCACACACACACACACACACACACACGCGCACGCACACACACATACACACACACACACACACACACACACACACGCACACGCACATGCACACACGCACACACACGCACGCACGCACACACGCACACACGCACATACACTCACGATTTGGCTTATGAAGGCTCCCGGTACGCTGGCGTAGAGCGGCTCGACGTTCTCCTCAACCGGCGCTCCGTGTAGGTCGAACATGCGACTTGCCTATTTCAGCGAGGTAGTGTATAAGAGAGAGTTATTCGATCCTGTACAGGTTTCCTTGGAGGCATGCCTAACCTGCTACTCAAGATGAATAGGACGAAACAATGAAATGATGTGGACAGTTCACAACAAAGAAGGAAGATAGTGGGTTCAGGAGTAAACTTTTACCTGAATGAATTGAATTCTGGGGTTATACGTGCCAAAACCCGAATTTCATCATGAGGCGCGCTGCATAGTGGGGTACTCCAGATTAATTTTGGCCACCTGTATATCATTAATGTGCCCCCAATGCGTGGGACTCAGGTGTTCTTGCATGAGGCGGCAAATGTTGATATCTGTCCACGGGCTAGCCAGTAAGACCTGCGTCGAAGCTGGTCTTCAAATAATGAAATTCTAGTATTTCTCTTGCCAAAACTATGACTTAGTTATGAAAGGTGCCGTGGTTCGGGAGTCCTGATTAATTCTGCGCACCTGAGGATCTTTATAACGTGCAACCGATGCATGGTACACGAGCGTTTTTTTGCATTCCACCACTGCCAGAATGCGGCCACCGCGATAGAAGGTCGAACCTCGAGCTCAGCAGCCCAACACCATTCAAAGTGTAAACTGTTCTGTTTCATTGACCATCTGCAAATTAAATTATGCACATTGATGGGTGGTCCATTAAATATCTTATGCTGTTTGTGTCATCCCTTTCAGAAACTTCTGCAAGAAGAAATTGATAACTATTGCCGCCTTAGCCACCGCGTTAGTACCAGTGCATGTTTAACCCCTAAGGTGGCGCATGCGACTCCTATCGCTTCGGGCTCATTTCGAAGGGGTCGAAATAGAAATGGGCAGGTGTACGCAGATTTATGTGTACGCTACAGAAGTCAAGGTGGACGAAATACGGCGTGCCTCATATTAATATTAAGACGATGAACAAAACGAGCAGAAGGTGAAAGCCATAGCCAACATTTCGACAAGTGGACTTGTCTTCTTCAAGGCGACATGAGAATCTTCAAGACAAGTCCACTTGTTGAAACATTAGCTCCTGCTTTAGCATTGTTCTCGTTTTGCTCATCGCCTTGAATATTCATTGCTCATCGCCTTGAATTGCGCAAAAATGCGCCGTAATTTTATATACATAACCATTACCGTTATTCGTTGCATTAAGTAGACCGATAAAAAATGTTGTCATCGCGACATATCGTATAAACAATGTCTCAATGAATCGAAGCTGTCTATTAATGAATTACAACCCGTAATGCTCAAAAGTAAAAAGAAACTAAATGTGTGACCTTTGTCGCCCTAGTACCACTAGAGAAAAAAAGCAGCAAACTGTAATTAAGATTCGAAAAGCCTTAGGGTTAGTTCAGCTATTCGTGATCTAAATGGCAGAAAGCTTGAACATTTGATCACGTTGGTCTTCGCTGAAATCATACTACGTAAAAAATTGAAAAACGTGTTAGAAGGGAAGCTGTGAGGACGCCGATTACACATTTCAAAGAGCTATTTTAGAATTTTCTAAAATTGCAAACAGACAGAAATATAATACCTGAACTGCTAACCCTTAATGCTGATTTTACGAGCGTTGCTTTCTGCACGCAATGCTTTCCTGCCTCTCGAAAACTTTTCTTTACACCTGCGCGTCAGCCATGTACTGCCGAGGAGTTGGCACTGACATGGCGCAACACCTAGCAGACGACGTCGTTTCGCCCACATTGCACGGAGTAGCATATGAGGAGGCCATAGAGTTCTTTTGTATAGAAGACCTCCTTTCTCGTATTTTCCCGAACGCCGTTAGCATTCGTGAGTTGCGAGAGAGGCATCTATTTGTACCTTTCTCTCTCAAAACCTGCATTTGCCTAGGTACTAGGAGCAGCAGTGGTACTACGGAGGACACACTTTGCTCCTTGTGTCCCCATCCGAGAACGACTTCGCGGCAGCGGATAAGTTTTGGAAATGAATTCTTTCTCCGTTCGCTTTATTTGACACCACCAACATGCATTCGACTCACCGCGAAAGTGTTCGACTCAAAACCAGCATTACAGTGCATGCAGTCAGTTCTCCGACGTGGTTGTCATGAACAGCTGACACACGAAATCGTGAAACTTCACCATCACGCCCAACAAAAAGGTCGAGAGGTTGTCTTTCAATGGGTACCTGGTCATTGTGGAATCAGTGTGAATGATTCCGCCGATAACGCTGCTCGCACATCACATCAAGAAGAGCACATCGTTTCAATTCCGCTTTCGAGGACAGACGCCGCAAGGCAGCTTCGACACATGGCACGCAGTCTCTCACTGACCGAGTGGAACTCGCCAAACTTAAGACGAACCCCAGGTAGTCAAAATTTCCGGAGTCCTCCACTATGGCATGCCTCATAATCAGAAAGTGGTTTTGGCACGTAAAACCCCATGATTTAATTTAAATTTATAAAACTTAAGACTTACACGACTGCATCGACTAAACCCTTACTGCAACTCCGACCTCCACTCGGACTTCCTCGACGTGAAACTACGCTTCTCTGTCGCCTTTCGTTAGGATCGAGTTGCCTTCACAAAGGCATACCCTACATTAATTGGAGTGACCGACAGTGCAGCATGCGAGATCTGCGTCACCAAAGAAAATATCGAGCACCTGGTGAACAACTCTCCACGATATGCCCCAGAAAGACAAGAACTTGCTAACGCTCTCCAAAAACTGGACAATTGGCCGCTCTCCGTGCAGATGCTGTTGGAACGCCTCCCCTATCACTCGTCGTCCCACAAAGCGGTGAAGGCACTTTTGTGCTTCTTGAGGGCGACGGGCTTGTGTGAACCTCTGTGACTATTAGTGCAACTACTATTATACCACACGCATCAGCGAACTCACCGCTAATTTTATTCTTTCCTTTCCTCCTATCTCGCCCTGTCATCTTTGTTTTCCCCTTTCCGATTCCCCCGCTGTAGGGTAGCCAAACGGACATTATACTGGTTAACCTCCCTGCCCTATGCTTCCCTTTTTCTTCTTTCCTTCCTTCCTTTCTTCTAAAACTAAAATGTTAAAAGTGCGAAACAACGTTAAAAACCTGAAAATGATGCAGTTTTCTAGGCGCGGCTGTGCACTACCTCCGGGATCGGCCTAAGCAAGAGGCCACGTTTCTGCCAGAATGCTCGCCTTCGTGCATAGCGTTCGCCGCCAGCGTTTCCCGGTAAACATTGGAGTTACATAAGCTGCAGTTGCCTGGAAGCGTGAGAAGCAGTCGGCGATCTTTGAATGCTATCGCGTTCGACTCTTAAAGGCAAAGCCTAAGCGTCTCTCGACTTTTTATTCTTAATGACACCAGGAAACCGAGCCTGATGCCAGCAACGCTCAGAAATGTAATCGGGAGCGCAAACAGTGTTCTCGCACACCTTCTGTGATGTACCGTAGCGCTGAGGTGCTTCTTGTATAATGTAGAAGAATCCATTTCAGAGGCAGAAGCGCACGGCTCGGTACGTGCGTTTAAGCTCATGAAACTTTATTTGCGCCGAGAATACCTGTCTATGCTTTTACACGTGCTTCATAGGAAGCCTACTGTACTATGAATATGCCGGCTGTTTTAAACCGCACCAAATAAATATACTTACCAATATGAATGAGTACTGGTGAGATCATTTTATCATTCGAGTGTTCATAATAGTAACCTCTAGATACGGATAAGTTGAGACGTTGCGTGCGTAATTAACGAATCTACGTTAATAATATTTACAAGTATTGGTATTAAATGGCTAAAGAAAATGAGTACTTTGGAGCCCGTCCTCCAGATTATCTAGCCGAGCGAAGACATTTTGATTAAACATGCTTCTGGAAGAGCTATGCGAACAAATATTGTACAATTAAACGGTCTCGGAAAGCGCAACTAACCCATGATGATGTGTGGTGTTTTATGGCACAAAGGCCAGGTATGGCCAAAGAGCGCCATGACAAAGGTAATGGGAATGGTGCGTTGTGAATGGTGTAGACAATGAATTTCTCATAGTATATGTGACATGGCTGTAAAAAGGCCTAAAATGTAAAATGTACACGGCCTAAACGGACGCAGAAAAAGAACATCTCTAAAGTCAACCTGAACGCACGTAGCCTTTTGTGATGTCAATAATATGGCTCCGTAAACGTGTTCCTGGTGACCAGTCCGCTTTCGACTTTTATTAACAGGTAGCTTTAGCTCGGGCCCAACTTCGACACGGCCTATTCAAATACATGCAAAATGCAAAAACGTTTTTCTGAGATAACCCCTGACCAATTTTAATAAAGTTGGTTGCATTTGACAGAGAAACTTAATTTCTAGTGACTGTTGGAAGCGGAATTTCTATTTAGGGCCTCAATTTTGTTTAAAAAATTTTCGAACATTCGAAAGTTTGAAAGAGGATAGAAGCACAAGCTTTACAAATAATTAGCTCTGCATAAAGAACACATATCACGGTTGTGTAAACGACATCCACTAGATCATTGAAAGCGGAAAAACTTGATATGATGGTTATTGTGTTACGGGCGTTTCTTACGTTGTGTACAAGGCTTCCGCAAAAGCTGTATTTACATATTACTGAATATTTAGAGATTCATATGTAACGTATAAATTTTCTCCGCTTTAAATGTACTGTTAGATGCAATTCACCTATTTGTTGCATCATTTTTCTTTGCTGAGTTTCAGCGTTGTAAACTTGATAGTTTCGTTTTCTTAAAATGAGTTTTGTTGCTTTTTAATTTAAAAATTGACGATCGAAATTGAAAATTCGGAACCAACAGTCACTAGATTTTAAATCTTTCTTTTAAGTGCAACAAACCTCGCCAAATTTGGTGCAGTGGTTTCCCCCCCAAAAAAAAAAACGAATTCTCCTTTTACATGAATTTAGATAGGAGCACCCGAGCTAAAGCTTCCTCTTAACACTGTTTATTCGAAGACAAGTAGTTCACAGTTTTAATATCAATATACCAGCAAACGTGTGCCGACGAAAGCCTGCTTGGTCGTAGAAGGGACGCATGACGCAATGATGGTGCAGGTTTAGCGCGTCGCTTGCTTGAAGACAAGTGAGCTGCCGGTTGCGGCTCACGGAGCCGTGCCAATGGTGACGGTGCCATCGTGACGAAATCTGGGCCGGCGATATTGACGGCTCAGGCATCTTCCTTTTTTGCCTTTATTTCGCTTTCAGAAAGATATAGTGCTATAAATACAGAGTACTTCGCTCTTGTCTCGTAGATTTAAATACGGGTTTAAAAATTGCAGGACGCTTAAGCTTCGCCTTCAAGAGTGGAACGCGACAGCGTTCCCGTCGACCCGCCAAGGGGTGTAAGACAATGGGCTACGGCGTAGCGACTACGCGCCCCGCATCGGACGCGGTGAGCGTCGAGCAACGCAGCGTTCGGCGCGACAACGAAATGTGCGCCTGAGCAAGCGACGCACGCCTGAGCCTTAGAAACAGCTAGTTTCTAAGGCAACACCGCGTTCACTAGAGGCGCTTTTGTACCGCTTTGAAGCATCGAACTCGTGGCTCAGTGGTAACGTCTCCGTCTCACCTTCCGGAGACCCTCGTTCGATTCCCACCCAGCCCATCTTGGAAGTTGCTTTTGATTTATGAAGTGCCTGCCGTGATTTATCGCTCACGGCCAACGCCGCGCACGCCGACACCGACGCCGACGACACCGGCTTTTCTGCGACACGAGCTCCTTAACGCTATCGCGTTAAAACTCGATATCCCATTCAACCCGGAGAGTAGGCGTAAGCGGGGAAGTGCTCACACACACACCCCACACACACGTGAGCCCACACACGCATGAACGCAGAGAGAGAGAGAGGGACGACACATATTTGTCCGCATTCATATTTATACGCGTTCACGCGTGCACACACGTACAAAAATGTACGCACGCAGGCACACGGAACCCCACGCACACAAAAACGCGCATATGCTCGCACACGCATGCACGCACCCGTGCGCAGGCAGATTCAAATACGGAGGCACAAACATGCGCGCACACGCAAATGCCAGTACACACGCAAGCACGCTCAAGGCGTGTACACGGATATACACACCCTCTCCTTTGCTGCTGCCTCGCAAAAACATGCGTGTGCAAACAGACTGAATGGCACTCATTCTGCAATCATTGTTCGAACTCCAGGGCCGCTATCTTGTACACGTTCGAAAAGCCGACGTTTGATTTCGCCTCACGCGATTGGACTAGACTCGCCTAGGCCGCGATATCGGCGCAGCCTGGACAATCGCGTGAGGCGGAATCGAACGTCGGCTTTTCGAACGTGTACAAGATAGCGGCCAGCTGTAATAAATGGCTTTACGGTTTAAATTTGGTGCTTCTTCAAGTCAATGTGCTCTCTGCCCATAGGGTACAAAACCATTTGCTCCTGTCGTGTGACATAACCTCCCATTCCCGACCAAAACACTGCTTTAACGCATCCCCAATGTTCCGACTAAGCGCCACAGATGCATATGTTGTTACAAAAGACTACCCTCTTGGCACAGGCAGCTGAAGCTTGTTGATACTCGGCTATTATAATAAAATTGTTTACAATTTTGCCCATTCAGTTACGCATATCCATTACACACAGGATGGTCAAGGTGCAATGTCCAGAATTCCTGAGTATGTTTATGCTACAAGGCACGATAGTATATTTCTTTAACGTAACACAAAGACGTGCGCATGCGTGTTGTTATGTTGTCCAAGAAATAAAATATGATCACGAAAGCAATAACTTAACAAATAAGCAACCCATTCTTACGTTTTAGGAAGTAAAAATAGAAAATATAGTATTTGAAGAGCCCTCCTGAAAGAAACAGAACAGAAACCAAAGCGTGAGTTTTGCGTTTCGGCCATCTGGTGGAAGACTGTCGAACTCAGTCCTAGGCGGCGTTAAAGAAAACGATATCCCGGCATCGAACCGCTGCAAGCGTGACGCGGAACGATATTTACAAGCGGTTTAATGAATCGGCCAAGTCTTCCGAGGTTGCCACAAGTGATACGCTCGGGTTTTTACAGATACCACGTGAACTTGCACGACTGTGTCAAAAATCGCTTTTGGGAACAATGTTACGCCACGTATAGAGAGTCAAGATAGGCACCAATCGAAAGCTTAGTATCTGCACTACATAAGCTGCAGGGACGTTTACGATAGACGCCGTAGTTTTTATCACAGCTACCGTTTATGTCCCGAAAATCGAGTACAAATTTTTGTCGTTTCCATAGGCTTCCATTGCTGAATCTTTAACTTCTCTGGGAACAGAATTCTTGCTTGCCACGGCGTGATCACTGCATTTGGCTCATGTGGGCTGTTTTCCAGAACATGTCTATCACCTGCCTTTTTAAATAATCGACCTGCAGCTTTTGTTATTCGCGAAAAAACCCGCTCGTTCCCTTGAAAACGAGCTAGTATCGTGAATATGTCATACATATGTCACACATGTGGCACACATATGTCATATGCCACACATATCCAAACGTTTCATATGTGTGACGGTCGCAGTAGGACCGTTCATAGAAATAGAGACGCAGCTTCTGTACTTCTGGTACAATAGTAGCAGGAAATCTTTTTAAAAAACTCGGTGCCCTACAACTCTGTGAAGAAGGATGAGGAACGAAGCCGTGTATGTGGGCCCCTTAATGGAGAACTGCACATCTTCCACGGGTAGGCCCGGTATTGCACAATCTTCGGGATGAACCCACCTATGGGGAGTGCTTAACGCCTGCTTCACCTCCGCCGCGAGTGGGCACGGCTTTGCATTATACCTTGGGGGATCGGCTCACGTAAGGGGAGTGCTTAATTCCTGCTTCACATCCGCCGCGGGTCGGACCTTTATTGCATTATCTTAGGGATCGGCCCACATATGAAAAATTTCTGTTTCTGGCCGCCGAGAGTAGTTGAAGGCCGCGTTACAAGTACCCGAGCCCACAAGGGTAAGGGCCATTGAGCTTCGACTCTTTCTGCACTGTCACCAGGATCGGCTCACATGAAGATCTTTCTGTTGACAGATGCCGAAAGAAACTGAGTAGATTAGTCATATGCTGCTTTCGCTGTAAGAGCCAGCAGTGATAGTTGAAGAAAAACGAGCACTTGCCTTCATTGCTTCAATCTTCTCCAACCTCATTTACTGCGAGAGCAGTCAGCTCTCGCCGCCAACACGGCTATCTTGATATTTTTATTGTTTCTTAAGGAATTGCTTTAAAACGAAGGCTGGAATTAATGAATCCAAACAATGGCGCTTAACAACTACCGTGAATTGGCTAAACATCGGACGGTTTTAAATGTGTTGTTTTGTAGATAATATATAATCGAGAACTTTTTATTGCGATGCCAGAACGTTGTTCGTGTACGCAAAAGTATTGGTTATTGAGACTTCCGAGATGCATGCAGAAACACCGCCAATATCAAAGTTTGCGTGGGACACAAAATCCGGCCCAAGTAAGCAAGCGCAAGTTTTGCGCGATTGCGCAGCAAAATCTCGTGTCCAACATGCAAATGAGCTGCCGTTGAGGTTCGCATTGAACTGGTACGCAGCAAAGCTTTGTTTTTCTCCGATTGATAACGCGATCTGACGACGACGATGGCCGTTATTGTCATCGTCTTATTTGGCGTAGCAGAAATGACGCACGAACTGACGAACACACGAAACCCAACTTAATGGTTTTCACTGTCGCGATAGAAAAATTGACGATATCGAACCGCCGCCACTTGCATCGCCCTCTTTAATAGGAAGACCAGGGAAACTGTGGTGCGCTAAGGCGATGGCTCGCGTTTACCCGAAATGTTTGCGTCCAATACATAAACATTGTAATACACTTGCTACAAGAAAACATTTATGCCGTTACGGAACAATGATTTGATCTTGCTTTTTTTTTCGAATTCTGTTTTTCATGTGCGGTTTTGGTGTGTCACCTAAATTTCACGTTTTCACTAGTTGTAAAAGCAGTATTCCGTGAAAAGTTGTTTCGCGTGTCTTTGTTACTCACTTCGTCCTTCGTTTCAGCTGCAGGTTAACGAGCCCCCTCAGACTCGTACAATTCTACCCACATGCGGCACTCCCACACTCACCGTCGATTACTACGTCACTGCGTCTCTTGCCAATGACCCGCACAACGAGGAAGTACGCAGATTGACAGAAGAACTGGCCTGGCTCCGCGATGATCTGCACTCCACTTGATTCCGGAAAGTGCTTATCGATTGACCGCTGGATGCACTCGCAGGTCTGTTTCATCAAAAGGAATGCACAGTCAATATGCAAGCAGAATGAGTAGCTACACAAGGCATTTGATCAGACGCTTCTCTACTGCACAGTTATTAGCGCACGCACCAGAGCCCGTGTGCCGTGATGCTTGGGCATCATTTTATGCATTATTGAAAGAAAAATAGAAAATATTTGATGCTATATTTAGCTCAAAAGCTTGGCGTAATTACTTCTACATCATCACACATTTAATTGTGTGGATAATTTCAGTCCCATCCATGCATCAAGTTACTAGGTAAGTTTCAAACGAAGTCAAGTAGCGCAAAATATATTCAATGAAATTAACCTGTATAAACTTATGATCCCCACGCAGTGCACCTGGAAAACCACCTCCGAGGTCCAGCACCATCATAGGTTTTCCGATATCCGCTGCTATGTCGAACACGATCCTGGCCCGCTCTATTGCGCGACAAAATATCTCCGGGTGCTCATGGAAGGATCCCACGTGGAACCTAGAATAACAAGTACAGTTTAACAACCGTGACAATGAAAGACGCGGTATTCCCGATTTGCTCCCGTTATGTTACGCCAAAATATAGAATACTTCGAATGTTCTACTCAACCCGCCAACATAATATTCCATGTAATTCTAAAAACACATATGTTTACTCTAATTGTTGTGTAGGTAGCTTAGAATGGGGGGGGGGCACTCATCAACGCGCCACTGTCGGTTGACAGTGGCGCAATGGTCAAACCGTCCATCAGGCCACCACAGGTAAACGAAGGGAATACACTAAATATTGAAACTTGGTCACCCGAGCAAGATAAACATGTATACGTGTCCCTGATGTCCCCGATGGGCTAAAGGTAGAGCACATAAAATTTACCACACCTCGCACAGAATAGAATTAGCTACATAATAAGTACTGCGTCAAGTGGAATTCAGATATGGTTATATACGTACATCTAGCGTAATGTTAGGCGTTAATCTTCTTCGAAGCGCATCACTGAAGGGCACATAACGTTTTTCAAGAGTCACAGGCTCGTGGCGCCATATCCCTTTGCTAGCCTATCGCTGTTGTTTTTGGCGCTCACAGAACCTCTCGTTTAGCCTGCTCTATAGTTTAGCCAGTGCACAGATTTTGTGCACAGAGAAAATATGGCACAAATGTCGGCGTGCTCGTAAACTGTGTGACTGCTTCGTTTCCTATCACTGACGCTGTGGCTGGTCACTTGTGTTAATCGATTAAAAAGTTGATGGATACATTTAAAAATATGACGCTGATACAGGTAAATTCTTGCAGCATGCCTTGCATTGGATTCACTTTAATATTACTTACTGTGTCAAGAACCAATAACACCCACCTGGCATCTGCGGTGACGCAACGCACAGCGTTATGCGCGGTTGTAAAGTTACAAATGGCAAAAGGCTTCCAGCAGTGGGCAGTAAACCGAATGACAGTACGCTGCTGATGGTAAACGCAGAAAGAAATTCACACGAACCCCTTTGTCACTCGAAAATCTACACGACAACACTTTGTCACTTGCGCGAGGCATAATTTGTGCGTGCAGGCCCAATATTGAGATATGTCTGTAAAACCGGACACGAAATCATCAGACATATTATGGAAATGCTTCGTGTCCTCCTGAATGTGGTTTTCAATTTATCTTCCTCAATAGTGCTTTTAATCTTAAGAAATGTTGCTTACAATACTACCTTACATTCGAATTTCCTTTGTATTACTAGAAGGTTTCACAGTAACCGATTTCACAATAAATGCATTTGAAAGTAAAATAAAGAATCGACATTATGCAGCACTTGTTCAAATAAACTGAACAACCGTGATCATGCGCACGCATTACTCACGTGACCCCGATTACGTTGCAATTAAGGTCAAGCGCCGACTTCAAAATGTGTCTTGCATCGTCCACGGAGCCGCCGAATTTGTTGTTAAACAATAATTTGCAACCCTCGTCTTCGGTTTTTATTCGAAGAAGCAATCTGCGGAGGAAGTAACATTTGGCTGTGTACCATTACACTTTTGTCGAAATCCCGATTTTTATGGTCTGTGGAAGAGCTATGGCCGACCAACTGCATCAGTTGGTTTTATGTTGGTACAGGAAATATTTCCCGAATTAGTCCGTACACTTGATATTGTTCATTTGACATCTGATACTTTTAGAAAAGATAGGCGCTTCCCAAACAGAGCTAAGTCAGTGTTGCAGGGGGAGGCTTATGTTCTGCAGTGAGCACGAAGAGGCCGATGTGGATGAAAAATGGCAGCATATGTGAAAATCTATAATTTCACCCATGCTTGAAACTAATTTTTATCACCGCCGCTTTAAATTAGACGAGTCAGTTGCTTTCGTGATGACTACTTCGTAAATATTATTGAAAAATGTATTGCTCTTACATCCAGTGCAGATTAATGTGACAAATCGTAGTATGGGAGCAAGTCCTTACCTGGCCTTCTTGTCTTTGACCTTGAGCAATTCCTCGATGCAATCAAAAGTCATCAGTGTGACGCCCCGTTCCTCAGCGAACTTCATGTGAGATGTGCTTTTCATAGTGTGGGCGTAAATAATGCGATCGGGATGAATACCCATTTCCAGAATATTCCTCATTTCGTTCTGATGTAGAGAAATGGCACCGTTGGTGAACAATACATTCGTGAACAGTACATTGTTGATCACTACAAGAGAGGCAGAGTGTCAAGTATTCTTAGCAATAAGACACGAAAAACGTGAACGAATAAAAAATCTTACGTGTTCTTTAAGTACGGGCTATATACAAGCAAGTGCTGGCGAACTCTGAGCTAATCTGGAAACAAAATGTCCTAACAAAATCATTTTAAGAATACATTGTGCCAGCTCAATAATACCGTTCGTCCCAACAACGTCATTTTGAATTGTACGCTGTTTCGTTGCATTGCAAGAGATGCGCTATTTCGGCCTAGGAAAATAAACAATAGCGTCTGCATCAGCAGAAAAAAAATGCTTGTGAAATGAATGGCAGAGAGTTTAGCCTGAGTGTGACGACCTTTCATGCTATTCCGCGTCAGAATAAATACAAGGGGAGATAAAGACGGTTAGGCATAAAATGTCAACTAAAGCCAGCGCTGTCCTCTACGTGTTAATAAAATGTACTGACAGCAGCGCCAACCGCACAGTGAGCGACAAGTCCTTGCCAGGCGACGGAGTTTTGCCTCTTGCCTAACTTTTTTTGTGAGGGGAAGGGATAAAAAGAACGGAATAGCGTTTGAAGTGCATATATTAAGAACTAGCACCATGTATATGGGGAAGGCCTCTCGTCTATCTGTTATCCTCGTTATTTAGCCAGATTTAATGATACTAATTAGTTTCAGACTCCAGTTTGGAATGATGTTCACTTCGTTGTTGGTCAACAAAACTTCATGCGATGAATAGGCCATTACTATGCTCGTTACCTTCTCTCCCCATTATTTCTATTCCCTTCTCTCTTCCCCCAACCCCAGAGTGGCCAACCGGACTATTGACTGGTTAGGATACCTTCCTTCCTCCTTATCTCACTATCTACTGCACTCTTATGCATGTTTGCTTACTTAATTAACACGTTTTTTTTCTGAGATCAGGTGCCGTAAGCCTTGGGATTTGGTTATTGAACCAAAGGGGTTGTTCTCCCCAAGGAAATGTAAGGTTCCTACGTACAGGTAACATAGCGAAAGTTAGTCGATGAATCTTTGACTTAGCAATTTCTCTATCCACCACGCATCATAAATTCAATCACTGATTCGGGAATTAGGAATTACAGTGTGACTTGCACTCGTCCTTACCGTGTTCGAGCAATCAAAATTCACTCCAAGAGAACCTAGAACAGCCATAAGAACGGGGTCTCCATTTGTTTTGATGGCTGGAAAGCAAGAAAGAGTGGAAGTGGAACGTAATTACTCCTCATGGTCTCCTGACAGCTACCACGCCCGGCCATGGTGTGGTATTTTACAAGGTTTTATATTTTACAAATATTTTACAAATACAAAAATTTTTAAAGGCTGACAGTTTTCACTATATGGGTACTCTATACGATGAAAATAACTCATAAAGGGTCGAGTTGCTCACCGCAGAAAGGCGTCACGCGCGGTAGGTGCTGGCGCCAGAGTTCCACCTTCTGAACGATGTCTCTGACATCACAGACGAAAAATGAGTCGTCTTCTTTCTGTGTCAAATTAAACGTTCGGCGAAATGCATATGCGCTTTGGTATGACATATTTTTCGGCTGATTTAAAAATTCAAGTCAGGCTCATGCGATAGGCCACTCGGACCTTCCATACTTCCTTTAGCTCGGTTGAGTTAACGTCTCCCACCTTTTTATACAGGGTGTTCCAGCTAACTTTGGTCATAGATTTAAAATGTGCTGATGCACTCGAAGACGACGGGAAAAAATGCATGTTACTGACAATTGTATGGAGTAAGTCACACTTTTTTGTATTCTGCTTTATTGCCTAATTAGTCAAGCTTAATTAACCAACTTCGAAAGCAATCAATTTATTTAAAAAATCTTATTAAATAACAACTTTAGTACTCCGTCGAAAGGCTCGTTACCTTACGTCAACATTTCGTCAACAGCTCGTACCATTTGCCAAAAAATATTTAGAATGGGAAGTAACTTGAGAGTTCTTGATAAATTTTTCTAACACGCATTAATGCCGATATATGGCATACTCAGCAACTATGCACTTTGTTTTAAATCACAGTTCCAATTCCAGTAGGTGGCGAATTGTTAATGGAGTGCTACTAAAATGTTTAAAGAAATATGTTCGTAAACTGTTAGAACTAATATTTTTCATGGTTGTACTGGACTACGTGAGCGTGCGGTGACGTCAGCACACTTCGAGAAAATTTGCTTGCGCTATACCACTTGACCGGTGCGATAGCGGAGTAGTGTGCAGGCCGCGCACCAGTTACACAGCTTTATCCCGCCCTTGGGGCTGGTTAATTAAAGGCGGATTAACGCTTGAGTCGTGACAATCCCCCGCTTGCCGCACGCGTGCGGTCGTGCGGAAAACTGCACATTTCACCGGCTAGGTGATACATCTTGGTGTGCACTGTGCCTGCACATGCAGTGTAAAGCAAAATATGTGAACCAGTCTGCGAGCGTACCGAGGGTAACTCGGCCCTTACCACGCCCTGCTATTTCAAGGCCACCAGTTAGCTTTGCAACGAGATAATCAGGGCAGTGCACTCGGTGACATAAATAGCACGCATTGAGCTGGAACGTGTCAGCACAGTAGCGTCACGATATTTGTATTAAAAAACAGAAAAAGAGCCGAAACTCAGAGTAACACGGCCCTGGAAGGTTGCCGCTCAAACATAAATAATGCTGAAAGATACAGCTGCCGCTGAGGGACTCGACTTGACTTGACTTTGTTGAAATTTGGACAATGTACAGTTGTCCGGGTGAAGAGGGCTAAAGGTGACACACGTGGTCACCTGCCTAGGCCCTAGACACCCTGAATTCACGCAGGCACAGTTTCGACATGGTAAGTTACGAAGTAGAAACAATTTTTTTCTTTTTTTACAGGAAGACTACAACAATTCAAATACAGCAATATACATACACTGTACATTCGAATCAATCTAATTAAGAATGTATAATAACTACGAACATGTTCACTTGACCAAAAAAAAAGATAAAGCAAGGAATCCTAACTGGATCTCTTATACGACAATAAAAAATGTTCACATGATAAGTATGGTCACTTGACAAAAAAAACAAAGAAAATATTTCTAACTGGTTTATACACGGTTTAAGAAAAATCTCTTTGCCTGGTTTCGGAAAGCAGGCAAAGAGGAACAGTTTTCCATGATGTCAATCAGAGCAGGATAAAGGTTTAACAGATTAGGAATTTGCCAACTTAACAGTTGAGTCCCGTAATTCGTCCTACATTTAAACCTGATGAAGTTGGTTCTCCTAAACTCGTAATGGGATTCATGTTTGGTATACCTCAAAGAGAAGAGTTGCAGGTCAATTTTGAAATCTAAATATGCAAGCTCTGATAATCGCAGTTTATAAAGTGATTCAATGTCCAGGATGCGATTCTGCGAAAAATATACAGATGTTGATTCACCTTGTGGCAGATTTTCAATAAAGCGCGCACTTTTTTTCTGTAATCGATCGAGGCTTTCCATGTTAGACCTAGTAGTGGTGGCCCAAACAAGCAGGCAGTAATGCAGTCGCGAATGAACACTATTAAAATTCAACGGACGTCGTATATAACGAGGCAACAATAAGCGAAACTTATTAAGCATACCAATACAATGTGCAATATTGCGCTTAATATAGCGAACATGACAAGACCAACGCAGGTTTTCATGAAACTTAACACCTAAAAGTTTAATTTGTGTTACCTTTTTTTAGCGGTCGCGAATCGGATGCCACATCATTATCAATATAAACAGGTCTGTTAACAGGGGTAAAAACAATGTACTTAGTTTTGTCAACATTTAATGAGAGTTCATTTGTAACAAGCCAGTCAGATAGATTCTTAAGCCATAAGTTTACACGCGGAATTAAGGAACCTAAATTGTCACCAGAAGAAATACACTTCTGTCTTCAGCGTAAATATAATAGAAGGGGTTTGTGGGATAGATACCATGTCATTGATGCATAAAAGAAACAGAGTAGGTCCTAGGATTGACCCCTGAGGAACCAAAAATTTTATTAGCTCAGAATTAGACGTGACATTATTAATAACAACATACTGGGAACGACCGGAAAGGTAGTTCTGCAATAATATAAGTTAAGTGCCTCGTATTCCATAATACGGTAGATTGCTAAGAAGCATATTATGTATAATAGAATCAAACGCTTTGCTGAAGTCTAGACAGAGAGTGTAGACCTGAGTAAGCGCACAGGTCAAATGCAAAGAAAAGCTGAACTCTTTGCAAGTGACACCTTTCCTGAAAAAGTGAATGAAATTATCCTTACTGTGTAAAACTATAGCTTTGTTCGCGTCCCCTACTTGCGCGCTTTCGTCCCGGCCTCCTACCTACGGCTTCTGCACATAAAAAAAAAACCAATCAGCCGTTGCGGCAAAGTGAAGGCAAAGCAACTATGCCAATTGATCTGCTTTACGGCGATGGTTGCTTGCTGTGCGAGAAAACAGATCCAAAAGGGATAAGTAAGCACTACTAGTATTTCGTTCTTTCACTTCATAACACGGCGACAAAATTCTAAGCTCCGACACGGTTTCGCGGTGCCCTTATGACATTCGTAATTATGGCATTCCAGGTAATAAGAGCCAGGTTATCAACGGCCATGCTTTTGCCGTGCTTCGGACATCTGAAATCCACTAAAGTCATAGCCGCCACGCTTTGGACATCTATTTAACAAAGAAGTACTACTACAATAGATTTGAGCGTCATTTTGCGCTGGGCGCCATGAAGCAAATTTTTTTCTTTCAAAGCGGCAAATGCTAAAGGATGTTTTTGCGAAAATAGAATAATCGGACAATTTACCCTATATGATTTTATTTTTCTAATTGTATTAGATTTGCAAATAAAAAGTCGGTTTCATGAACAATAATTATCTCTAAAGGTAAAATTATACAGCCATTAAGCCGGCTGTCTTGTAAGGTTTATTTTCAACCTTGGCCGCAAGGTACATTTCTCACTCTAAGTGCTGTTCCCAGTAGGAGATGCACACACAAAGGCCTGCCACCCAACTCGCCTAGAGGTGATGAATGTGTTGGTGTCATTCAACGCTCCCAAGGTAGGGGGTGCGGGTGCACTTAAAGAGGGTCTTTAGCTTGGCGGTAGTCCAGGCGAAACGGGTGGGTGGGAAGAATGCCACATGCCTCTCTCGCGCATGCGCGCACATTTGGCAGTGGTCCTAGTCGAGGCAAACAAGGAGACCATCACCCTCGATATCATTTTTTTTTTTTTTTTTGCGAGGCCAGCTTGGTACGGTCGGAGCGATATAGGTGTTTTTGGTCGTGTCCTGCAGCATCAATCCAGATATTTTTGCTGCTGGTAATGCGTATGCTCTGTTGTTGCGGATTGATCGATACACGCCAACTAGCACCGTGCTTCCGAAGCCCACGGCGCTTTCTTCGTTGCGTGATGTGTACGTTTCTGTACCTTCTCTGCCAGGCGCGAAGCAGTGTCGTGTAAAGTGAGAGTGATTTAATATCCGCACTGCCCGTGTTTTAAGCTGCACCCTGCGCAAGTAGCGAACAGCTCTTCCTCAAGACGGCACTGCGCCGAAGTTTTGTCTGTCTATAGATAATAATAAGAGGTATGTTCTTTTCCATCATTTTCGTAAATATATTGTTTTGATATTCTTTTTATTTAGCTTTCCTATGCTGCATTTTGGGTAGGTTATTATAGCGCGAACTGTAATGACGTGAAATGTACTAAGAACTATATTCTTGCATACTTGAACTACGCCGCGTCATGCGGTTCGCTTGAAGTGGCTATAAAGACGAAGCGCTCAAACACTACGTTTTCACACTGGTCGCGATGGCTTAATCTGTGGTAAATATTGTCTGATCATGAACGCACTCCTTGCTCTTTCCTAATCTGGCTGTACAGGATGAGAGGTAGTGAGATATTGAGCGCATAGTTTCACGGTTCACAATGAGATAGGTTGCACTGGTTAGACAAGTGCGAATGTGAAAGAAAATCAATCGCACTTGTCTGACCACTGCAACCTATGTCATTGTGAAGCCGTATTATTTGACACTGAAATTTTGTTTGCCAATAAAAATAAACGAGTACGTGAATTTACAGAAGCGTTCCAAATAATAAGGCGTGCTTAAATATGGATCAGTCTGCCATTGGTTGCTATCACTGACAAAGAAATTGTATTCTTGAAGGTGCTTCAAGCTTTGTAATCTGTTTATATAAAAATTGATGACTCGTTTTGCACATGCTCAGTTCAGGTAGCTGGCGCTTTTATGTTCTGTGTCTTTCCAATAATAAACAGTTTTGGGTAAGCACTCGTGTGTCAACCTTCTCTGCGTCCTTGTCTATTGTGCGCGCTACAAATTTCTCTATAAATAATCCATGGAATTGTCTTTTTGAGTGAGTAAGTTATTTATGCAGAAAATTGGTTAGGAAAACATTTTGGGAAACTGAAATTATTCAGGACAAAGCTTTGGGGGTTTTAACAGTAGTTTTAAGCTGTTCCCTGTTTTGCGGAAACGATCTTGCAGACTTTAGTAATTTTAATAACGCGTGGTAAACACAACACAGCAAAGGATGTGCTCTGCAATATGTGCCCCATCCTTGCCATTTCGCCTGCAAGTGTACATGGTTGACGGCTACAATTTTTGCATTCATGTGAACTTGCATGTGAACCTTGTTAGAAAGCTGTTCTATATATGTGATGCGCCAACCTGAACATGATGTTAACACTGACCATCTTGTTTCTGTGCAGGGTTCACTCTGCAAACATTCTCAGAGACATCGGCTATAAAGGGGGGGGGGGGGGAGTAAAAAATACGTTATCATCGATGCATGCTAAAGATTATGCGACAGCTGCCATGCCGTAATCAACTGAGTCATCTTTTATTTCATATTTTTATTAATTTTACTAATACTTTTCACACTATATTTGTAAATATCATTGTGTGAATAAACTTCTTTTATTTCAAACTTTCATCTGGTTTCCTTGTACATGCACCATCTAGGTTGCATATTACCTTATACTCAGTGGCGTAGCTAGGTCGTTCGGCACCCGGCAACCATAGATCTTCTGTCACCCCCCACCCCCCCTCACCCGGCCGTAGCGATGACGGCGAGGATATCGAAAACTTTCGGGGAGGGGAATATTGTTTCAGCATCTAAACCGCCGCCTTGGATGCCGCCCACATCTGCCCTGTCCCTCCCTTCACATTCGTTCCTATAGATCGCGGATGTAGCAGGTATACACGCTGTTTTATTTTCTGCACTGAATACCACAGGGTGCTGCACGGATAACGTGTCATAAGCGCATTTGCGCGTCTGCTCTCAGACTGTAACGCTTGGCAGCCAATTCAGATGCGGCATTGGGGAAAATATGGCTCACAAGTAACAAAACAATTCTAATGGAATTTTAATTAGCGATTTTAGAGACGATAGTACATTTCCAAAATTGAAGCCCGACAGTCATATGCTCCCCAACAGCAACGTCACAGAATTCGTCGTAGGTACTACGGCATGCAGTATTTTGGCTGTGGGCAGCCCTGAACCCAAGCGAAAATTAAATAGTACGTCAGTGACGATTACTTCCTCGTCCAATTAGGAAACTCCATCTGCTTTCCTGCTGCGCGGTTGACAACGCTATGACAAGTACAAGTTCTCTTCATTCTGATACATAAATCCTTTCTTTATTTGCTTCTATTGGCGAACATCATTATCAGAGCTGCAGTCCCGCCACAAGGTTGGGAACGGAACAGAGCTTGCTTGGCGTCGATTCCTGGGGTACCATACAAAAAAACAAAAACAAAGAGAAGGCCGCGATGAAGCCCGTGCCAGCGAAACTTTACGCTATTGTTGGTCTGCATTCGCAATGGAGAGGATAGAAATATCGACGTCGCTGGTGTTGTATCTCATATTTATTTTGGTACTGTCATACTGGCCCACCCACAGTGCCAAAGTACTGCAGGCTGTAGCAACCAAGACTATCTTGTTTAGAGAAGAAATTTTTGTTGAGTTATTAATATGGCTTTGGGTCCTCAATTCCAGAACTGCAATGTTTCCTCTATGATTGTTATTTAAGCTGTTGCTTAAAGCTATCATACCTTAAGTTCGCGCAGACTATATGGAAGAGGCACCCAGGAGCCACATAGCCTAACTGTATGTTTAGCGACTTCCGCTCCGATCATGAGCGCACGCGGCGAGTGGTTTAGCGGCCACTTAGCAGATTAAATTTTTTAGCCAGCACATTCGTGCAATTATTACGTACGATGTTGATAAAGCTGCAGCCTACAATTCTGCGGCACTACACTTCTGGTACATCTAATACATGAGCTCTGGCTACTGGTTACCGGAGCATCGTAATCAGTTACGCCCAGTCAAGCCGGCGGAAACAGGGGTGTCTTCAGACATATATTACGCCCCCCCACCCCCAACTGGCACCTAGCACCCAAGGCCCGCGGTCCCCCGGCCTCCCCTGTTACTACGCCATGGCTTATACGAACATGTTCGCACATAGTGAAAAATGTTCACACTATGCTACTAGGTCGTATGTAGAACAAATGTTACTATGGGGCTAGTAAAACGTCTGTAGCAAGTAAAATATTGCCACAATTTTTCTACACAGCCTAAAGACTTGTGTTGCTTGACGGCTACTAGAATGTTTACAGAGCATCTATGAACATGTTTCAATTGAAGTACCGTGGCCAGGCCAGCTGTTGACAGGATGTGATTAGGGTGTATAAAACAAATGTTAATAAGTGATTGTTAGGAAGTTGGCTGAAGGTTTACGAACATTCTTCAATTGGAAGAATGTTATTATGGTTTATGAGGAAGCTCCTGTTATTAGGGAATTGGTAGGGAGTACGCAGAACGTTTACAAACATTCTTCTGTTGGATGAATATTCATACCTGGTTGGTAGGAAGTTGGCAAAAGATATATGAACATTCTTCTTTTGAAAGAATGTTACTAGTGTTTATAAAGACAAATGTTCATAGAAATTTGGTAAGAAGTTTAAAGACATCCTATGAACACGTTACTGTTGGGAGTTGGTGGCCAATTGTTTCTAGGTGTTAC